>NC_141543.1:39252500-39552500 GCF_021556685.1 Rattus norvegicus | reverse complement strand
ATCACAATGTTGACCCCTGGGTCCTCCTTGGCCTCCTTCTGCACCATGGATATTGTCAGTACCCACATCCTGGAGTCCCACTCACAGTCGCTGCCATCTGCCACAAAACACTGACAAGCAGTTTCATTTCTTTGGGGGGAAAATAGCAAGAAATGTGTTCCTTGTGACAAGTAAGAACAGTGCCCCTGCTTGACCTTGGTCCTTCAAATAAGATTGTAATTCAACTCCACAGAAAGGGGTTTTTCTTCTCTATCCAAATGCTCATTAAACTATTTCTTTCTAGCTCTCCCTGTTCACTTGATAACATCCATGCTACATGTGTCTGTCCCACCAGGAGCAACTCTGTAATCGAGGACAGACCAAATATAAAAATAAGTATTAGTGTTTTTCCACAAAAATAATGTGTAAACATTGTCACCTGCCTTTATGGTACTGAGGGTGACAAATGAGTGCAACTTTTTTTCTTTTCTTTTATTGGATATTATCTTTATTTACATTTCAAATGTTACCCCCTTTCCCAATTTCCCCTGCGGAAACTCCCTATCCCATCTCCCCCTACCCCTGCTTCTACAAGGGTGCTCCCCTACAACCCATCCACTCCCTCCAGCCTCCCCACCCTGGCATCACACCTTCACAGGAACAAGGAACTCTCCTCCCATTGATGCCTGACAAGGTCATCTTCTACTACATCTGCTGATGGAGCCATGGGTCACTCCATGTGAACTCTTTGGTTGGTGGTTTAGTCCCTGAGAGCTCTGGGGCATCTGGTTGGTTGATATTGTTGTTCTTCCTATGGGGTTGCAAACCCCTTCAGATCCTTCACTCCTTTCTCTAACTCCTCTACTGGGGACCCTGTTCTCAGTCTAATAGTTGGCATTTAAGATACACCATGCTTTTACCTTTTTATCTCATAAAATTGAGTTTCCTCTAAGCCTGCAGATTAATTGCAAACACACTAGTAAGCGAAGGAGGTATGATAGACATAAACTATCACTCTCCTCAAGATAGGAAGCTTCTCATAAACACATGAATTAAATTATATGAAAGCAAGCCAAAGAGAGAAAAACAAAGATGCAATTTCAAAGTCTAGCCCATGATTAGTGGGAAATGTTTTTGAATACTTACCTAGTTCCTTTTTCTGTCAGGTTTAACAAACCAGAATAATGTCATCAATGGTCAAGTACCTTTAGCTCAGGATCATGTCCCCACAGATCAACTCTATCATGGACCAGCTGTGCCTCCTGTTCTGAAATATATGCTTCTCTGAGTCTCAGCTCAGTTATCTGTAAAATAATAATAACAACAACAATAACAATAATGAGATGAAGAAGAAGAAAAAGAAGAAGAGGAGGAGAAGAAAAGGAGGAGGAGGAAGAGGAAGAAGAGGAAAAAGGAGGAGGAGGAGAAGAGGAAGAAGGAGAAGAAGGAGGAGAAGGAGAAGAAGGAGAAAAAGAAGAGGAAGAAGAAGTTGCTCCAAGCAATTTTGGTTGTGATTCCATGAAATATAACGTGCAATGTACATTACAAAACTGCATATTAATGCTATTCTGCCTTCAACAGTAACAGTTAACTCATGCAAATGAGGCTGCAAAACTCACTCTGCGTTGTATGGCCACCACTTACTGCACTAGCTGGAAAAATACTACCAAAGAAAATTACTGCCTGACTGACTAATTGAATGAATGGGGAAATAAATAAATAAATAAATAAATAAATAAATAAATAAATAAATAAATAAATAAATGTATAGATGAATGAATGTGTGTATTTGTAACCCTGGCACCATGTCTGGTGTACATAGATGTCCAGCAATCTGCACTGTTCCTCACTTGTTAGCACAGGGTTTTTATTCACTCAGACTGTATCCCAACAATAATGTTATATCATGGCATGTAGAAATAAATAGCATTTTCTGTTATTTTTCCATTTTTAAATTTTGTATGAATGGGTGTTTTGTCTGCATCTATGTCTGTTCACCCTGTTTATGCCTGGTGCCCACAGAGCCCAGAAGATGGCACTGAATCTCCTAGAACCAGAACTGCAGATAATTGTGACCCAAGGTAGGTGGTAGAAATTGAACCCAGCTCCTCTGGAAAAACAGAAAGTGCACTTAACCATAAGCACAGGGATCCAACATGATAAAGCTCAGAGCTTTATATCACTGATGATCATTTTAATGAGTGAAAAACTTGGATAATTTTGAAGCAGGGGCATGAAGCTTAATTTTCAACTCTTGGTGTTAGCCAGCTAGATGCCGCACCCAGGACTGGCAATACCTACAAGGAACCAGAGGCTAAATTGGCAGACTCAGAAACTTAGAGGCTCCAAACCCTAAAAAAAATTGGACTTTAGGCTTTAGAAGCCAGCCTCATAGCTTCTGGGGTAGGAATTGGGGTTGACCCCAGAAGCCATGCTCAACTGATAGCCACCTGCAAATGAAAATTTAGTTTCTCCAAGAGAGTCACAGTGGGAGAAGCAACTACACTTGAGGGTAGCCACATGTCCAGCAGGAGATGGCCGACAGGAAATGAATTCAACAGCATATGAGGAGGTTCCCTGCCTCACAATGTCTTGTCAGGGCATTTTAAATTCTTATTCTTATTTTTATATTATTTGATGATTGCAGATTTATTCCTAGTTTTTATCTCACAGGTCCTTTGCATATGTATTATGGATTCCAGGTTAGTGTTTGAAGGAATTCCTGAGTGTGGAAATGAGGGAGTCTCTGTGTTTGTATTGATTTCTTGTGCTTGTCTTTGGCTCTTTTCCTTCTTGTTTTTGGTATCCTATTTTGATGTGTTAGCTTTTGCTTTATCTTATTATATAATATTCTATTATTATCTGTGAGAAGTCTGCTTGTTTTCTAACGAGAGAAAAAATGGGAGTGGATGGGATGGGGTGAGTGGGATGGGGTGGATAGGATGGGGTAGATGTGATGGGGGTGGGGAGGAGCTGGGAGGAGTAGAAGGAGAGAAAATCATCATCAGGATATATTATGTGAGGAAATAACTAAAAGGAGGAAAGAATCCCACCTATGTCTACAGACTGCCAGCTTAGTGCTCTGAGCTTTCACCACCAGTGGCCCTGAGGGAATTCTAAGAGGAGCCACCAAGAGGATGTCCACTGCTCAGGAAGCTAGGGACGAGGAAAGGGTCTAGCAGCTCTCTATTGGGGATTCTAATTTCCCCAGCACCCAACATCTTGCCTATTAAAATAAAAACAAACATGAAAAAGCCTGTTTATCACACATATACCCGGAACAGTAAATAAACCCAGTAGAGTGCATGCCTGTGTGGAAAACAGTAGCTAAAGGATCAGAAGTCGTGAACTTGAGAGGGAGTGTGGGCATGGAAGACGTAGGCGTGAGAAGGGGAGATAGAAATGATATAGGAATATCACTTGTTTATGAAAATCTCAACAAATACACATTTACAATAAAAAATAGTTTTTTAATTGTGTATGTTGATAATTGAGATTTATTTTTAACAATAACAACACTCTACTCTTTAATCATTTTATCTGTCTCCATCACAGATGGTTAGTTGAACTAATGGAAGATACGGAACTTGCAAACTTTTAACTAGGTCACAAGAATGTAAATGACAACTCCAAATAGCCAAATTGACTCTAAGAAAGAAAAACAAAGTCAGATATGTCACACTTCCGAGTACGTTACATAGAAACAGCAATTTTAAAAGCAATAAAGGACACATAGGCCACTGGGAGGGAAGAGAGAGCCAGAAACAAACCTTAATGCACACAGTCAACTGCTGTTCCTCTGGGCAGCAGGAGGACACAAAGAATGTAGGAGAGTCTCTCATGTAAGTAGTGCTGGAGCAATGTATTTACACAGCAAAGCTAAGACTGCCACTGTCAATCACGTGTCACAAAATTCAGTTCAACAATGAGAAAGCGGAAGCAGCCCTTGCAACATCATAGAGCCAACTGAGGGACACTGTGTAAGAGAAATAAGCTGCCAGAATTGGAAACAAAACTCGTATAACCTCAAAGTTACACACGACATGAAAGAATAATATGGTCATGTAAGAGAATAAAATATGACTGCTGCAAATTCAGCTCGGGTGACAACGAGAGGCTCCAGATCACAGGATACAAAATGCAAGATACATAGTCTTTTAAAGTGTCTAGCGGCCTAACGCTAGATATAAAATTGTACTCCCTTAGGAAATTGTACAACAGAAACAGAATACATACTCTTGCCATAATATGAATAGATGTTAGATAGAAAGATAGATACATAGATGATAGATAGATACATACATAGATAGATAGATACATAGATACATAGATACATAGATACATAGATACATAGATACATAGATACATAGATAGATACATAGATACATAGATGATAGATAGATACATAGATAGATAGATAGATAGATAGATAGATAGATAGATAGATAGATAGATAGATAGATAGATAGGGACAGAGAGACAGAGACACAGAAACAGGGAGACAGACAGACAGAGAATCAATGTAGAACACTGTGTGTTCACTCGCACAACCATAATCCTACTCAAAGGCACCTCCGATCTCCTGTGCTTGTTAGCATCACCTCAGTGTGCTCCAGCATTGCTCGGCACACGTTACATGCCACCTCAGAGGAGATGGTGATGCTCCATCAGGAGGGAATTTTTCTCTCAGTGGAACATGGTGATGGTGCCAACATTTGAGGTTGATGCAGGTGACGCCTGGTTTGTATGAGTAGAATGCCACAGTAAAGCCTGCACCACACAAGAGACTTTATCACCACCATGACACCCACAGGAATGATGTGGATTGAATATCAGCTGTGCTGAGAAACACTTTAGAGACAGGTTATGCTGTTCTCATCTGAGATGACTGCTTGCTCTTATTAAGTACTGTTAAAGCATTGTGCCTTCACACAGACTGTCCCATCCAACCTACTTTCTGATTTAATTATTTGCCTGCACCACCATTGTAGAGCTTTCTGAGAGTGCTGCTGTGTGTAGCATGTCTACAATGACCGTTTTAGGATGCAGGAGTGTCACATATAAGTACCAGAAAAGTCCCCAAGTCTGCAGACATTCTCTTGCACCAGCTTTCAGAGGTTCATAAAAAAACAACAACAACAACAACAAAAAAAAACCTTGTAATTTCAATCAATCTCAGCCCTATTTAGAAAGTGAAATGTGGAGGAAGTCCACTTTCTTAGGATTTTGGACAGGTACATGATGCGTGGGCAAGAAGGGAGGCCCTGTACCATATACTCCATGAGAGTATCCCATCACTACTATAATGTGCTTGTTCACCTTCCTCTGTCTAATCAAAACCTTGATGCTTGCCTGCCCACTTGGGAGCCTTTATTTTTTTATTTCTTTCATTTTTGAAATTATAATGTAATTATATCATTCCCACCTTCCATTTTCTCCCTCGAAAACCTCTCAGATACTCATCCTTGCTCTCTTTAAAACTCAAGGCTCCATGTATTTATTAACTGTTGGGCATGCAAAAATATATTAATGTGGAATATATTCCTAGATATAACCTGATTGGTCTGTATACTACCACTTGAATGGCTGTTTTGTAGTGTTGGACACCAAATTAGAATTTTTAAAATTATTTTTGGATGATTCCTTCTACTTCTTAGTCTCCATGGCCCTGCTGAGAATGGGATGATCTTCAGAAGTAAATATCCAAGATCACCTGAAGTATCCTCTTAAATCTCTCACAAGACTGATATCAAGGACACCCTATGTGTCACCATAGGTGACCTTACCCTTTCTGCATTGCATTCACTCCTACAGTTTAAGAACCAGCCATTGCATTGAGGACACGTTACTAATGCCTCACCGTGTTTCTCCTCCCTTCCCTGGGCTCCTGACTGGAATACCTCACATCCACTTGGACCAATCTCAGAAAGAAGACCTTGGCATAACCTATTCCCTTGAGTCTTCCTCTTCCTAGAATGATTGCCCATTACTCCTCATGTGTACCCAGCATGAGGCTTCTGTAAATTCCACACAGTAAAAGCTGAATTTCACAGGCCAGGAGTGTGTACCTAAGAGGCTCCCCCCTAGATGGAACCGAGTGAGCAAATGGGCTGCACTAGGCTTCATGGAAATAACTCTATCTACACAGCTGAGGGGGGAGACGGTTCTCATGACAGAATCACACATAATAATCTGTAGACTCCTCCTAAAGGACCGGCCTCCGTAAATGAAGGAGACAACTCTGTCAAGTAAACTTATTGAATCCCACGATCATCCAGTGAGGGTAGGAGTTTCCAAATGACCACTTCTTTAAGAGTTTCCCAAATCTCACTCCAGCAAAGGGAGAACGTAATGTCAGGCTGATATAACATGTTCCTGGCTGGCTGGGAAGCCATCTAAGATTAGCAGAGGATACCACTATCTTTTCATATATTTTAAAAAGTATATTCTCCAATTCTTCTGTGGTGGGCAAAGGACTATGATACCAACTAGTTATCTAAAAGCATCCTGCATGAGAAATGAGTGCTTTCCTTGAATATTTGAGATTTTAAAACCAGATGCTTTAAAATGGTGAGGTGGTTTATACATACTTTTAATATCTCTTATAGAGAAGAGATTGTAACCTTTCTTTGTTCTCCACAAAGCATAATGAGGGCCGTGGTCTGAAATATGACAAAGGTCAAACGGTGGCTAAATATCAAGAAAACTTGAGAAATACAAGTAACAGCAGTCATAAAGTGCACATTTTTTACTTTTAAATTGTCTTTTAAAATGTGAACGTTATTGCTAGTCTCTATAAGAAGACTATTTGCAAGTTTGATACTGTAAGAGGTCTTGACTGAGATTACCAGGAGCCTGTGTTCATCTCCCTCTGTGGGTGACTGGACATGTGGAAATGTGTCTGTTCATTGGCCTCCATAAATACTAAACCAGTTTGCAGTGCTAGGAATCAACCCAAGGCTCCCACATGCTTGGCAAGGCCTACCACTGACTTCCACTTTCAGTACTAAAGTACTTCATATCAGAAATGATAAAAATACATCCTTCAACCAATGCACTGAATTGATGGTATTGCCTGAGAATATAGGAACTGACTTTGAGCAATAGGGCAAACATAAAAGCAAACAATAAAACAAAACAAAAATCAAAGCAACAAAATCTCCCCAAAACCCCTATCTGAAGAGAGGAGAAGGTTCAGCAGACCCTTACTGAGCACCTTCATTACTAATGCATTCATCTTTCAACTTGAACTCAGTTCTCTTTCTCTTGCTACACCTCAGGATGTACCCTTCTCACCAGTCTCTGGAGAACTAACTCTCAACCAAAGCTGAGCAGGCACTAAATCGTCCTTGTCCTCATTCTGTATCAGTCTGCACTTCTACACACAGCATCATCCTCTCTTGCCTACAGCATCACGCACTGAAGAGAAATCACACCGCATTCACGCTATCCCATAAGCATAATATTCAAGACTCCTTTGTGACATTTTAATAATAACATGCAAACATCTTGTAGTAAAAGACCATGAAAGAAGATGGGTCTAGTTATCTTAATTACAATTCCAAGTCTGAATGAATGAATTACATTTTAAATTCTGACACCCCACAGAGAACCCTACCTCCTCTCCCATGCTCTGCCTCTTGAATAAACAATTCTTCATTTACTTTCATCAGCTCTGACCATGGTTCGGGCTCTGTCACCTGCTTCTGGTGTCTATAATTTGCTTTGCATCTAAGATCCTAGACATCAAAGAAACTGACTTTCAGAAGAGACCATGAATCCAGAGTATCCCACCCAGTCAGTACTCACCACAGTTCTGGAAAGAAAACTGTGGGGTTGACTTCCCTCAATCCTGCTGGC
Organism: Rattus norvegicus; assembly: GCF_021556685.1. Classification (NCBI taxonomy): domain Eukaryota; kingdom Metazoa; phylum Chordata; class Mammalia; order Rodentia; family Muridae; genus Rattus; species Rattus norvegicus. Next base: position 39,544,661 of record NC_141543.1, on the reverse strand, counting down.
TTCTAGATAATATGAAACCCAGGTCACACTGGTGTCATCCAGAAGTGTGTGGGAAAGACCTGTTTCTCTTTGGTCCCAACTGCATCTGTGGTACTGAAGGCTGAATCTCAGCTGTGTTGCTGGAGAAATTGTGCTTGTTTGAGGCCAACACCTCCAGCAGGCTCACCTGCTGAGGCCCATAACTAAGGAGCAGAGGAGAGCCTGTACTGTTCTCTAGATCATCACCATCACCAACTCACCCTAGACAGGAGCTGGCATATCTTTCAATCTGACCTTAAAGCAGACTGTACCTTGGGCCTGCTCTTGGGACATTACCTGGGCCTCCTTAATTAAAGTAGAAACATGACTGTTTACTCAAGTGTGGCCTTTGAGATCTCTGGAGGCCATGAGCATATTATAATTAACTGACTGCTTCCATATCTGTGCTCTTCAGCTCTCTTTATCCCCCATACACTGCCTAATCCAAGGTGACTCATCCAGGTCCTCAAACTCATGTTTTAATATAGCTTGTGAAAATCTATGTTATCATATTCCTCATGATTTCCCAACTTTGACCCAAGTCTAATCAGCCTTTCCATCAGACCACATACCAGATCTCACATAACTCATCCATGTTCACCATAATCTAAATAGCTTCTTTTCATGGAATTTTCATCTAAGTTTGTTGCCATGCTTGGGGATTGTCTTTCCAACCAAACATTTCCGTAGTTAACAATCTGACGGTTTGTATTGCTCTTACACAAATTCTAGTTCGTACCTTAGTACTTATTTTATACCCTTGTTTTGTCCACAACAAATTTAAAAATTAAAAGCATTACTTATTTTTTAAATTACTTTATGTCAAATGGACTGTTTAGGCAACAGATAGCCTATGGCTGTGTTGTAAGATTCTGGAAGAATTTAAATCCTGACAACAGATCACAGGAGAAATAGAAAGCCTGTCTTAAGGTGCACAGATATCCTCAGATCATCTAAAATAAAGGAAATAACAGTCACAGATTGTTTGCTGAGCCCAAGATCTTTTTAGCAGCCAATGGAATTTAAGGGCCACAGTGTTAGCTTATAGCCTGTCAGGTCTGAGGGTCTACCTCTAGAAGCAGGCATACCAGGTCAGGATACTGACCTTGATCCTGAGCATCACAAGCTAGCCCAGCTAAAAGCATCATGGGAAGTACAATGCCCAGGAGTCTTGTGTCAGTCAGATAACTCAGGAAGAAAACAGTTGATGGGGTGGTTTCTTTGACCCATGCTGTTGTCCCCAATAATTAAATGATTTGTAGAACTCTTGAATACTGTCTATACTGTAATGCACTTTGCTATCATTTCCTTTTTTTTAATATCCCATTGGATGTTCAACACCAACTGGCACTCATTTGAAATGGACAATATTGGGCCTTCAGATAGCCTGTTCACTCCCTGTAAAAGGGTTTCATCACATATTGCTAAACTCTTGAGCATCTCACTGACTCATAAAAGCATCTGTAAGAACTCTACTGATAGAACTTATAGAGCTAAACAAAACACCACAGGTAACTGGAAAAGACATGCCCAGAGCCCTTAAGTTTGTGGGTAAAAATTCCTATAAGAAAAATGAGTTACGGGGTTGGGGATTTGGCTCAGTGGTAGAGCGCTTGCCTAGCAAGTGCAAGGCCCTGGGTTCGGTCCCCTGCTCCGAAAAAAAGAATAAAAAGGAAAAAAAAAAGAAAAATGAGTTACTTCTCTATGACTTTTGGCCAGGAAATGTACTTGACATCTCTTAGACTATGATGCTATTGCTAATGGTGTTGGTGGATGCTAGAAATAGACAGTGTCACGGTTTGAATATGCTCAACCCAGGGAGTGGCACTATTTGGATGTGTGGCCTTGTTGGAATAGGTGTCTAACTGTGGACATGGGCTTTAAAACCCTCATCCTAGCTACCTTGAAGTCAGTATTCTGCTAGCAGACTCCAGATGAAGATATAGAACTATCAGGTCCTCCTGCACCATGCTGAAGAGTGCTGCTGAAGGGGAGTGGAACCAGCCCAGGAGAAAGGAGTTTGGAACACTCATGTACTCACTTTGATGATAATGGACTAAAACTCTGAACCTGTAATCAGCCCAATTAAATGTTGTCCTTTATAGTCTTGTCTTGGTCATGGTGTCTGTTCACAGCAGTAAAACCCTAACTAAATCAGACAGGAAGTCTTCATTGCTGAAACCATCAATGCCTTTGGCTGTCAGACATCAAAAAATAAAGCTAGGACTAAACTGGTAGCTTTCTCCCTGTTAGTTGCTTTTTATAATGATAGAAGGCACCACATTGGCTTCTGGAGGTGAATTGTCCTCAACAGTTTCACTCAACTATGGACCCCATGTGCCACATTACCAAAATGTCAGGCAAGCTGTGCAGTCAGGTGCAATAATAGCACAACTGTTACAGGTGAACTGCTTTTCAGTTGACTTGGAAGTCACCTCGTAACAGGAACCTCAAATGTACTATAAGCCAGACAAAGGAGGTCAGAGGTTTCGATGGAGAAGCTACTGCTATTATATTGTAAGTAATATAATGCGAGTACCAAATTACACTGAGACACACACACACACACACACACACACACACACACAGAGAGAGAGAGAGAGAGAGAGAGAGAGAGAGAGAGAGAGAGAGAGAATCTATGTGCATACCTATGGACCATAGTTACTATTAGCTTTAATTGTACATGGAGGGAGACTTCTCTTTTGAAAAGAAGATGCCCAAGTATCTGAAACGATATGACTATGATTATGGCATGGTGGACTAACAGTAAATCACAAATGGAGAAAATTATCAAATATTGATATCACCCTCTTCAAGGTTCACTGGAGATGAGGATACAGTAGGAATGTAAGCACCAAAGAAGAGGTAGGATTTCTTCTAGTGATTTCCTCTGCACTAAAAAGTTTCCTCTTCAAAGGTAGAGGGTGGTTCTCTAAGGCTCAGAAAGTAAACAAAACTCACAAATCTCAAGAAGTTCCTGACACTAACAAGAATCACAAGGGCCTTCTCCAAGTTTACACAAGCAGAAACAACTACTTCAGAGTAGAGACTCTGTCTTACTGGATGAGATAACTGTAAGTCAGGCAGAGAGGCCCAGAACTGTGGCTTTCCTAAACTGTGTTGGGCTTTCTGGTAATGCAATTGCCTTTCATCATCCCCTCTCCTGTAAGTAACCAAAAATCAAATCCTTGGTCTGCTAATGTAGAGTTGGGGGAATAATTTGTTTGATTAGTTGCTCTACCTTAGTTCCTAACTCTTTTCTCACATCTGCCCAGGAAAAGTCAGGAAACATCTTGCGAGGTGAGAACTGTATTTTTTCATTGATGAAGGAATTACACAAAATATAAATATAACAAAACTCATGATGTTGAGTAAAGATTAATGATAAGGCATGCAAAATGAGTTACAAAAACAAACAAAATAGATGCAAACTCATCATGATGCAATAGGATTGAGTTAACACAAAATGTATTGCATTTATAAAAGTTTATTAACAAAGATACCTGCACTTTTAGACGTACAAACACCATTTAAATGCATGGAAGTAAGAAAATGGATGGAATTCTGGTGGTTGAGTTAAACAGAGGAAGATGAGTGAAATGGAACCCCAAATCAACTTTTAGATGGATACCTGGTCAAATGATATAGAGTAGCTTTTTCCCTTGTTTCTTTAAATTTTTATTTGGTAATTTTCTTACAAATATGTATTTTTCTATATTAATTTTTGCATCTGGACATATAAAGAGTATCAAATTGTTTAAATTTTTCCTTTTTAGATTCTGCTAATCTAGCATCTGGAATTATATTAATTATTGAGTTCTTGGAATTTTGTATACACATATTCCCTCATCACATTGATGACAGGGAAGGAGTCTCACCAGTTGGCACAACAGATACTCACAGTTCTTCTGGGAGAGCTTTGCTGCTTTGCTTTACTGTAGCAGAAATGATTCTGCCTTCTTCTCCAAGAGGAAAAACTAGCCCATGTCTCAAATTCACATGCTAAGTGAAGCAGCTTGGATCAGGATCGACCTGTTTCTTCCACGCAAAGAATGGATAGCACTTTAGGAGGCCTTAAAAACAGGCCCTGAGTTATGATGGAAGTTAGACAGGGTCACAGTACATTAGGAAAGTGGAGCGATATCAAGGTCACACTTTGAGCTGAGGCTCTACACCCATGCATAAGCAGGTAACCCGACACAGACACTGTGGATTTAAACTCTTTAAAAGGTCATAAAACTGTGAGAGCAAAGTGCTGTTGAGGGACATGGGAGAAATTGAAAGAGGGACTGGGGGTGGATTTGATCAAAGTACAGTATCTGAATGTATGGATATTAAATTAAAAATGAAAATACAAAAAGGAGAGATAGAGTGAACTCAAGCCCTCTGCCTTGGGTCACAGTGTCCACCGTATAATACAACACAGGTATGTGACTTTGAGTGTTGCAATTCAAAATTAAAAATCCTCTGACACTCAGACTTGCCATGAACCCAGTCCCTTTCCACAGGCGCTCACAAAATACACTATTCCCAGTCTCCTCCTGTGGAAAGTTGTATCTGTGTCTGCATGTATCCTTGATGAGCAGTGATGACAGACACTAACCAAAGAGAAGGAACATCCCTACTCAAACTCCCAAAGGAGGAAGGCTCTAAAGCCCTATGTCTGCTGAGAAATGTTTTTTTTCAATTTTTAAGATTTATTTGTTACACACACACACACACACACACACACACACACACACACACACACACACTCATGTATGCAGGACTTGATTATGTTCTTCTACCATGTGGACTATAGGCATCAAACTCAGACCCTCGAGGTTGGCCACCAGTGCCTTAATCCACTGAGTATCTTGCCATCCTAGGACTGATTTTGTTGTTGTGTTGTTGTTTGTTTTGATTTTTTTGTTGTTTTGTCTTCTATTTTCAGTTTTTTGACAGTTTCATGAATGTGCACAATTCATTGTAGATGTTTTGACACTCAATTTCCCTCTCTCACTTAAACCCTCTGAACTACAGAATAGAAACTGTTTTACTGGTCAGCTTTCCCTTCCTACACCGTGGCTGCAGCTCTCCCTAGCACCTTCCACAGAGCCCCCTTCACATCCTTGTTCCTCAGGGTATAGATCAGAGGGTTGAGCATGGGGGTGATGATGGTATAAAAAAGGGCAAAAAATTTCCCCTTGCTCTCAGAATAGCTGTCCTTGGGTTGTAAGTATGTGTAGGTGGCCGAGCCATAGAAGAGAGAAACCACCAGGAGGTGGGAACCACAAGTCTCAGCAGCCTTTCTGCGTGCAGCCACTGACTTGACCCTCAACACTGCCCTAGCAATCTGAGCATAGGAGCCTAGAATGAGCATGGCCGGCACTGCGACAATCACCACTCTCGCCACAAACATCTTGGCCTCTGTTCCTTCGGTGTCTTCACAGGCCAACTTGAGGAACACAGGCATCTCACAGAAGAAGTGATTCAGTCGGTGTCCACAGAGAGGCATGGCCATCATGAGTCCTGTTTGAATCAGAGAGTTCAAGAAGCCTCCTACCCAGGAAGCAATAGCCAATGCCTGGCAGAGAACAGGGTGCATCATGGTCGTGTAGTGCAGTGGACGACACACAGCAGCATAGCGGTCAAAAGCCATCACCACCAGGAGCACACTCTCTGTGGATCCCAGAGCAAGAGATATAAACAGCTGGGCCACACACCCTCCATAGCTGATGGTTCTGTCAAGTCCATGGAGGTTGATCAGGAGCTGGGGCACGGTGCTGGTGGTATAGCAAAGGTCCAAGAAGGAGAGGTGTGAGAGGAAGAAGTACATGGGAGTGTGTAACCGAAGGTCCATTCGGGAGAGAGCGATGATGGCAGTGTTGCCAAAGAGAGTTACAGAGTAGAAAATCAAAATATAAATAAAGAAGATGAGTTCTAGTTCAGGCCAGTCTGAGAAGCCCACCAACATGAAGCCTTTATCCAAACTTGCGTTGAAGCTTCCCATACCCTTTGTCCTGCACACTAGCAGAAGACAATTCAATGTATCTGATGAAAAAAAATTGGATCAAGACATTGTTCGCAGCCTTTTTCAAGCAATCCTAAATCATCTATTTCATTATTCAATTCTATTTTATCCAGTGTCCCATTCCTAGTTTCTCTTCTATAGACTGAAGGTCTCGGGATTAGCAGTAATGTCCCCTTTCTTTGAACTATAGCTCACCTATTTGTCCCAAGACCCTTGAGTCTTGTGGATCTTTCTTGTTCAAAAGTAAAGGAGTGCTTTGAATGTCCAAGGCCTGCACACATACCATAGCATTCTCCGTTGTTATCTTCCGTTCCTTCGCTTGATCTATTTGTTAGCTTCTTACAGATCTGAATCCAGGCTCAGGCAGATGGCGATCACAATGTTGACCCCTGGGTCCTCCTTGGCCTCCTTCTGCACCATGGATATTGTCAGTACACCCATCCTGGAGTCCCACTCACAGTCGCTGCCATCTGCCACAGAACACTGAGAAGCAATTTCATTTCTTTGGGGGGAAAATAGCAAGAAAAGTCTTCCTTGTGACAAGTAAGAAGAGTGCCCCTGCTTGACCCTGGTCCTTCAAATAAGATTGTAATTCAACTCCACAGAAAGGGGTTTTTCTCCTCTATCCAAATGCTCGTTAAACTATTTCTTTCTAGCTCTTCCTGTTCACTTGATAACATCCATGCTACATGTGTCTGTCCCGCCAGGAGCAACTCTGTAATTGAGGACAGGCCAAATATGAAAAAAGTATTAATGTTTATCACAAAAATAATAAACATTGTCACCTGCCTTTATGGTACTGAGGGTGACAAATGAGTGCTACTTTCATGTAAGATACACCATGGCTATTGAAAAGTGCTTTTATCATTTTATCTCATAAAACTGAGCGTCCTCTAAGCCTGGAGATTAATTGCTAACACACAGATAAAGGCAGGAGGAATGATAGACATAAACTATCACTCTCCTCTAGAGATGGATGCTTCCCATAAATACATGAATAAGAGCGAGAGAAACAAACACGCGATTCCAAAGAATCTATCAAGGACCAGCTGTGCCTCCTGCACTGAAGTATATGCTTCTGTGAGTCTCAGCTTACTTACCTGTAAAAACAACAATAATGAAAATAACTGGCTCTAAGCAGTTTTGCTTGTAGTTACATGAAACAATGATTAATGTATATTACAAAATTTTATTTGTTCTCACTGTTAACAGTGTTCTGCCTTCAACAGTAACAGTTAACCCATGCAAATGAGACTGCAAAACTCACTCTGCATCGTATGTCTGATTCTCACTTCAGTAGCTGGAAAATAACTATCAAAGAAAATTACTTCCTGACTGACTAGTTGACTGACTGAATGTATAAATGAATGAATGTGTGTATTTGTAACCCTGGCACCATGTCTGATGTACATGGATGTCCAGCAATCTGCACTGTTCCTCACTTGTTAGTACAGGGTTTTTATTCACTCAGACTGTATCCCAACAATAATGTTATGTCATGGCATGTAGAAATAAATAACATATTTTCTGTTATTTTTCCATCTTTAAATTTTGTATAAATGGGTGATTTGTCTGCATCTATGTCTGTGCACCCTGTGTATGCCTGGTGCCCACAGAGCCCATAAAATGGCACTGAATCTCCTAGGACCAGAGCTACAGATAATTGTGACCCACTAGTTGTGTGTTAGAAACTAAACCCAGGTCCTCTGGAAGAACAGAAAATGCACTTAACCATAAGCACAGGGATCCAACATGATAAAGCTCAGAGCTTTATATCACTGATGATCATTTTAATGAGTGAAAAACTTGGATAATTTTGAGGCAGGGGCATGAAGTTTAATTTTCAACTCTTGGTGTCAGCCAGCTAGATGCCGCACCCAGGACTGGCAAAACCCACAAGGAACCAGAGGCTAAACTGGCAGACTCAGAATTTAGAGGCTCCAAACCCTAAAATAATCGGACTTTAGAAGCCAGCCTCGTAGCTTCTGGGATAGGAATTGGGGTAGACCCCAGAAGCCATGCTCAACTGATAGTCACCTGCAAATGAAAATTTAGTTTCTCCAAAGGAGTCACAGTGGGAGAAGCAACTACACTTGAGGGTAGGCCACATGTCCAGCAGTAGATGGCCGACAGGAAATTAATTCAACAGCATATGAGGAGGTTCCCTGCCTCACGATGTCTTGTCAGGGCATTTTAAAATCTTATTCTTATTTTTATATTATTCGTTGATTGCAGATTTGTTCCTAGCTTTTTATACCACAGGTGCTTTGCATATGTATTACGGATTCCAGGTTCGTGTTTGAAGGGATTCCTGAGTGTGGAAATGAGGGAGTCTCTGTGGCTATATCAGTTTATCATGCCTTTTCTTGGGTGTGTGTGTGTGTGTGTGTGTGTGTGTGTGTGTGTGTGTGTGTAACACTAAATAAACCCAGTAGAGTGCATGCCTGTGTGAAAAACAGTAATTAAAGGATGAAAGGTCGTGAACTTGAGAGGGAGTGTGGGCATGGAAGACGTAGGCATGAGAAGGGGAGATAGAAATGATTTAGGTACATCACTCATTTATGAAAATCTCAATGAATACACATTTACAGTAAGAAAATAGTTTGTAAGTGTGTGTATGTTCACAATCGAGGCTCTTTGTTAACATTAACAGCACTCTACTTTGGAACATTTTATCTGTTGTCATCGAAGTTGGCTAATTGTGATAACGGAGGATACCAAAGTTGCAAAACTTTTAACCAGTTCACAAGAATGTAGATGACAAGCCCAAATAGCCAAATTGACTCTAAGAAAGAAAAACAAAGTCAGATATGTTACACTTCCGAGTACGTTACATAGAAACAGCAATTTTAAAAGCAATAAAGGACACATAGGCCACTGGGAGGGAAGAGAGAGCCAGAAACAAACCTTAATGCACACAGTCAACTGCTGTTCCTCTGGGCAGCAGGAGGACACAAAGAATGTAGGAGAGTCTCTCATGTAAGTAGTGCTGGAGCTTTGTATTTACACAGCAAAGCTAAGACTGCCACTGTCAATCACGCGTCACAAAATTCAGTTCAACAATGAGAAAGCGGAAGCAGCCCTTGCAACATCATAGAGCCAACTGAGGGATACTGTGTAAGAGAAATAAGCTGCCAGAATTGGAAACAAAACTTGTATAACCTCAAAGTTACACATGACATGAAAGAATAATATAATAATGTAAAAGAATAAATATGACTGCTGCAAATGCAGCTCGGGTGACAACGAGAGGCTCCAGATCACAGGATACAAAGTGCAAGATACATAGTCTTTTAAAGTATCTAGAGGCCTAACAGCATAAAACAGGTATAAAATTGTACTCCCTTGGGAACTTGTACAACAGAAACAGAAACAGAATACCTACTCTTGCCATAATGTGGATAGATGATAGATAAATAGATAGATAGATAGATAGATAGATAGATAGATAGATAGATAGATAGATAGATACATAGATACATAGATACATAGATACATAGATAGATAGCTACATAGATAGATAGCTACATAGATAGATAGACAGATAGATAGATACATAGATAGATACATAGATAGATACATAGATAGATAGATACATACATACATACATACATACATACATACATACATACATACATAGATAGATAGATACATACATACATACATACATAGATACATAGATAGATACATAGATACATAGATAGATACATACATAGATAGATACATAGATACATAGATAGATACATAGATAGATAGATACATAGATAGATACATAGATAGATACATAGATAGATAGATACATAGATACATAGATAGATAGATACATAGATACATAGATAGATACATAGATAGACAGACAGACAGACGGATGGATGATGGATGGATAGTTAGATAGATAGATAAATAGATAGACAGACAGATGGATGATGGATGGATAGATAGATAGATAGATAGATAGATAGATAGATAGATAGATAGATAGATAGATAGATAGGGACAGAGAGACAGAGACACAGAAACAGGGAGACAGACAGAGAGTCAATGTAGAACAGTGTGTGTTCACTCGCACAACCATAATCTACACAAAGGCACCTCCGATCTCCTGTGCTTGTTAGCATCACCTCAGTGTGCTCCAGCATTGCTCATCACACGTTACATGCCACCTCAGAGGAGATGGTGGTTCTCCACCAGGACTGAATTTTTTCTCAGTGGAACATGGTGTACATTTTTAACTTTTAAATTGTCATTTAAAATGCAAATCTTATTGTTAGTCTCTATAAGAAAACTATTTGCAAGTTTGATACTGTAAGAGGTCTTGACTGAGATTACCAGGAGCCTGTGTTCATCTCCCTCTGTGGGTGGCTGGACATGTGGAAATGTGTCTGTTCATTGGCTCCCATAAATACTAAACCAGTTTGCAGTGCTGGGAATCAACCCCAAGGCTCCCACATGCTTGGCAAGGTATCTACCACTGATTGCCACTGTGAGTACTAAACTATTTCATATCAGGAATGATAACAAATGCATCTTTTAATAGATTCACTGAGTTAACGACCTTGTCTGACTGTATTGGAGGTACCTTTGAGCAAAAAATCAATCAAGCCCACAAACAACATAACAAAAAAGAAGACAAGAAAAACCTATGTCAGAAGATAAGAGAAGTTTCAGCAAATCCCTTACTAAACACCTTCATTACTGACACTTCTGTCCTTCAACTTGAACTCAGTTCTCTTTTTCTTGCTACATCATGCACTGGAGAGAAGTCACACCACATTCACTCTATCCCATAAGCATTTAGGGTAATATTCAAGAGTCCCGTATGAAATATTCAATATTAACACACCATTTTGCAACAAAAGACCAGAAAAGGACATGAATCTAGCCATCTTAATTACAATTTGATGTCTGACTCCCAACACAGAACCCTACCTCCTCTCCCATGCTCTGCCTCTCTAATAAACAATTCTTCATTTACTTTCATCAGCTCTGACCATGGTTCTGACTCTGTCACCTGTTTCTGGTGTCTATAATTTGCTTTGCATCTAAGATCCTAGACATCAAAGAAACTGACTTTCAGAAGAGACCATGAATCCAGAGTATCCCACCCAGTCAGTACTCACCACAGTCCTGGAAAGAAAACTGTGGGGTTGACTTCCCTCAATCCTGCTGGCTTCTAGATAATATGAAACCCAGGTCACACTGGTGTCATCCAGAAGTGTGTGGGAAAGACCTGTTTCTCTTTGGTCCCAACTGCATCTGTGGTACTGAAGGCTGAATCTCAGCTGTGTTGCTGGAGAAATTGTGCTTGTTTGAGGCCAACACCCCCAGCAGGCTCACCTGCTGAGGCCCATAACTAAGGAGCAGAGGAGAGCCTGTACTGTTCTCTAGATCATCACCATCACCAACTCACCCTAGACAGGAGCTGGCATATCATCCAATCTGACCTTAAGGCAGACTGTACTATGCCTGCCCCTGGGACATTGCCTGAGACTCTTTAATAGAAGTGGAAACACGATTGTTTACTCAAGTGTGGCCTTGGAAACCTCTGGGGGCCCTGAGTACATTATAATTAACTGACTGCTTCCATATCTGCTCTCCTCAGCTCTCTTCATCCCCCATATACTGCCCAATCCAAGGTGACCCATCCAGGTCCTCAAACTCATGTTTTAATATAGCTTGTGGAAATCTATGTTATCATATTCCTCATGCTTTCCCAACTTTGACCCAAGTCTAATCAGCCTTTTCCATCAGACCTCACATAACTCATCCATTATTCATCATAACCTGGATATCTTCCTTTCATGGAATTTTCTTCTAAGTTTGTTCCCATGCATGGGGATTTCCTTTCCAACTAAACATTTCGTAGTTAACAATCTGATGGTTTATATTGCTCTTACACAAATTCTACTTCATAGGTTAGTAGTTCTTGTTTTATACCCTGGTTCTGTACACATCAAATTTAAAAATTTAAAGCAGTCTTTATGTTTTTTAATTACTTTATGTCAAATGGACTGCCTAGGTGAAAAGTTGACAGATAGCCTAGTGCTGTGTAGTGAGCTTCTGGAAGAATTTAAATCCTGATGGCAGATCACAGGAGAAATTTTAACCCTGTCTTAAGGTGCACAGATAACCTCAGAGCATGTAGAATAAAGGAAGAAATGGCCTCAGGTTGTTTGCCCAGTCTAGAGCCCTTTCAGCAGTCAATGGAATTTAAGGGCCACAGGGTTAGCCTGTAGCCTGTCAGATATGAGGGTCTACCTCTAGAAGCAATCATACCAGGTCAGAATGCTGCCCTTTGGCTGGAGCCAGCCTGAGCATCACAAGCTAGACCTGCCAAAACCATCATGGAATGTACAGTGCACAGTATCAGCCTTGTGTCAACCAGGTGCCCCAGGAAGAGGACAGTTGATGAGGTGGTGTCATTGACCCATGATTTTGTCCCCAATAATTAAGTGATTTGTAGAACCCATGAATGCTGTCTGTACTGTAATGCACTTTGCTATCATTTCCTTTTTAATATCTCACTGGATGCTCAACACCAACTGGCACTCATTGATAACGGACAATGTTGGGCCTTCAGAAATCCTGTCCACTCCCTGTAAAAGAGTTTCATTACATCTTGCTAAACTCTTGAGCATCTCACTGACTCGTAAACTCTCTACTGATAGCACTCAAAGAGTTAAACGAAAACACCACAGTTGAGTGAGAAAAAGCATTGCCAGAGGCCTTAAGGTTTGAGGGTAAAAATTCCAAGAAGAAAAATGAGCTACTTCTCTGTGACTTGTTAGGTAGGGAAGGTCCTTGATTCTATGAGGATAGACTATGGTACTATTGCTGGCGGTGTTGATGCATGGTAGAGCTAAACAGAAAGTTCTTGTTGTTTAACACATAAATGCTTTGGCAGTCAGTCGTGGAAAAAACAAAGATAGGAATAAACTGGTCGTTCCCTCCCTGTTAGTTGCCTTTTGGAATGCTAGAAAGCACCACATTGGCTTCTGGAGGAGAACTGTCACCAACAGTTACACTCAGCTATGGACCCCATGTGCCACATTACCAAAATGCCAGGCAAGCTGTGCTCATGGTGCAATAGTGGCACAACTGTTACAGGTGAGCTGCTTTTTAGTTGAATTGGAGGTCACCTCATAGCAGGAACCTCAACTATATTATAAACCAGAGAGAGGGGGTCATTGGTTCCAGGAGAGAAGGTGCTGCTATTGTTTTTTAAATATTATAATGTGACTATCAAATTACATTCTAACAGTGTGCCTCTGTGTGTGTGTGTGTGTGTGTGTGTGTGTGTGTGTGTGTGTGTGTATACTTATAAACCATTGATACTATTAACTTCAATTGTCCATGGAGGGAGACTTCTCTTTTGCAACAAGAAGTACAAAGAAGTACAAAGCACATTCATAAGTGTCCAAGCTTCTGAAATAATGTGACTATGATTATGGCATGGTGGACCAATAGTAAGTCATAAATAGAGAAAAATCAAATAGTGATATCACCCCCTTCAAGGTTCACTGAAAATGAGGATACAGTAAGAATGTAAACACCAAAGAAGAGGTAGAATCTTCTTGTAGTGATTTCCTCTGCACTGAAAAGTTCCCTCTTCAAAGGTAGAGGATGGTTCTCTAAGGCTCAGAAAGTAGACGAAACTCACAAATCTCAAGAAGTTCCTGAAACTAACAAGAATCACAAGGGCCTTCTCCAAGTTTACACAAGCAGAAGCAACTACTTCAGAGAAGAGACTCTGTCTTACTAGATGAGATGCCTGTAAGCAATGCAGAGAGACCCAGTCCTATGGCTTTCCTATACTGAGGTGGGCTTTTTGGTAATGCAACTGCCTTTCAGTCTTCCCCCACCCCCTGTAAGAAACCAAAAATCAAATCCTTGGTTTGCTAAGGTACAGTTGGGTAAAATAACTTCTTTGATTTGTTGCTGTATCTAAGTTAATAGATGTTTTCTCACATATGTCCAAGAAAAGTGGCAAAACACCTTTCAATGTGAGAAGGGTACTTTTTCATTGATGAACTACACAAAATATAAATATAACAAAACTAGTGACACAGAGAAAGGATTAAGATAGGTATGCAAAGTGAAACAAAAAGTATGCAAACCTGCAAAGTGAAACAAAAAGTATGCAAACACAAACAAAATTGATGTGAACTCATTATGATGAAACAGGATTCAGTTAACACAAAATTTATTGCATTTATAGAAGTTTATTCACAAAGATACCTGCACTTTTAAACATAAAATCACCACTTAAATGCATGAAAGTAAGCAAATGGATGGAATTCTGGTAGTTGAATTAAACAGAGGAAGATGAGTGAAAAGACACCCCAAATCAACTTTTAGATACTTCGTCAAATGATAAATATAAATAGTAGCTTTTTTTGCATGATTCTTTAAATTTTTATTTGTTAATTTTCTTACAAATATAGATTTTTGTATATTAATTTTTGCATCTGGATATATATAAAAAACCAAATTGTTTGAATTTTCGTTTATCGGCTAGTCTTGCATCTGGAATTGCATTAATTATTGAGTTCTTGGAATTTAGTATAGACATATTCCCTGTTCACATTGATGACAGGGAAGGAGTCTTGCCAGTTAGCAAAACAGATACAGTTCTTCTGGGAGAGCTTTGCTGCCTTGCTTTACTGTAGCAGAAATGATTCTGCCTTCTCCAAGAGGAAAAACTAGCCCATGTCTCAAGTTCACATGCTAAGTGAAGCAGCTTGGATCAGGATCGACCTGTTTCTTCCACGCAAAGAATGGATAGCACTTTAGGAGGCCTTAAAAACAGGCCCTGAGTTATGATGGAAGTTAGACAGGGTCACAGTACATTAGGAAAGTGGAGTGATGTTGAGGTCACACTTTGAGCTGAGGCTCTACACCCATGCATAAGCAGGTAACCCGACACAGACACTGTGGATTTAAACTCTTTTAAAGGTCATGAAATTGTGAGAGCAAAGTGCTGTTGAGGGACATGAGAGAAATTGAAAGAGGGACTGGGGGTGGATTTGACCAAAGTACAGTATCTGAATGTATGGGTATTAAATTAAAAATGAAAATACAAAAAGGAGAGATAGAGTGAACTCAAGCCCTCTGCCTTGGGTCACAGTGTCCACCGTATAATACAACACAGGTATGTGACTTTGAGTGTTGCAATTCAAAATTAAAAATCCTCTGACACTCAGACTTGCCATGAACCCAGCCCCTTTCCACAGGCGCTCACAAAATACACTATTCCCAGTCTCCTCCTGTGGGAAGTTGTATCTGTGTCCACACATATCCTTGCTGAGCAGCGATGACAGACACTAACCCAGAGAGAAAATCCCTACTCCAACTCCCAAACATGGAAGGCCCTAAAGCCCCATGTGTGGCAGAGAACATTTTGTTTCAAGTTTTATAGTTTATTTGTTACACACACACACACACACACACACACACACACACACACTTGTATGGAGGACTTGATTAGGTCCTTCTACCATATGGACTATAGGCATCAAACTCAGACCCTCGGGTAGGCCACCAACTGCCTTTATCTACTGAGCACCTTGCCATCCTAGGACTGATTTTGTTGTTGTTGTTGTTGTTGTTGTTTGTTTTGGTTTGTTTTTTTGTTTTGTCTTCTATTTTGTGTTCTTTGACATTTTCATGAATGTGCATAGTTAATTGTAATTGTAATTGCTTTGACACCCAATTTTCCTCTCTCACTTAAACCCTCTGAACTACAGAATATAAACTGTTTTACTGGTCAGCTTTCCCTTCCTACCCCATGGCTGCAGCTCTCCCTAGCACCTTCCACAGAGCCCCCTTCACATCCTTGTTCCTCAGGGTATAGATTAGAGGGTTGAGCATGGGGGTGATGATGGTATAAAAAAGGGCAACAAACTTCCCCTTGCTCTCAGAATAGCTGTCCTTGGGTTGTAAGTATGTGTAGGTGGCTGAGCCATAGAAGAGAGACACCACCAGGAGGTGGGAACCACAAGTCCCAGCAGCCTTTCTGCGTGCAGCCACTGACTTGACCCTCAACACTGCCCTAGCAATCTGAGCATAGGAGCCTAGAATGAGCATGGCCGGCACTGCGACAATCACCACTCTCGCCACAAACATCTTGGCCTCTGTTCCTTCTGTGTCTTCACAGGCCAACTTGAGGAACACAGGCATTTCACAGAAGAAGTGATTCAGTCGGTGTCCACAGAGAGGCATGGCCATCATGAGTCCTGTTTGAATCAGAGAGTTCAAGAAGCCTCCTACCCAGGAAGCAATGGCCAATGCCTGGCAGAGAACAGGGTGCATGATGGTCGTGTAGTGCAGCGGACGACACACAGCAGCATAGCGGTCAAAAGCCATCACCACCAGGAGCACACTCTCTGTGGATCCCAGAGCAAGAGATATAAACAGCTGGGCCACACACCCTCCATAGCTGATGGTCCTGTCAAGTCCATGGAGGTTAATCAGGAGCTGGGGCACGGTGCTGGTGGTGCAGCTGAGGTCGAGAAAGGAGAGGTGTGAGAGGAAGAAGTACATAGGGGTGTGCAATCGGAGGTCCATTCGGGAGAGAGCGATGATGGCGGTGTTGCCAAAGAGAGTTACAGAGTAGAAAATCAAAATATAAATAAAGAAGATGAGTTCTAGTTCAGGCCAGTCTGAGAAGCCCACCAAAATGAAGCCTTTATCCAAACTGGCGTTGAAGCTTCCCATAACCTTTGACCTGAACAAGAACCCAAAGGCAATTCAGTGCATCCTATGACGAATAAGGGTTCATACGCCGTTTACAGTATTCCTTAAGCACTGCTAAACCACGAGTTTATTACCTGCTCTGGTATCCAGCCCACTTCCCTCCAACCTCCCATCCTCACTTTTCTCCACTGTAGCCAGACAACCTCTGAATTGGGAATGATAGCATCCTTGTTTGATCCCTATCTCTGGTGCCTCTTTAGTTCCTAGATTTAGCCAAGCCTTTCAGTCCTATAGAGTTGATATTTCTCATACTTGTTACAGTGAGATTTGGACCTAACCCAGCACCATGGAAATTGCTTTAAAACAGTGAGAAGGGGCTTGTGGGAAAAGCAAAAGTAAGGCACACGTCACCCCCCCCCGACATCTACAGAACCCCCTCTCTTGCTCAGAAACATCAAGAAATTGTCAGGCTCAAATGTGTCTCCTTTATTGTAAGACTACGTCACCAACTTCCTGTGCCAGCACGAAGAATACAGTATCTGACCTGTCATCCAGTAATTTTATTACTGGCTTGGAGATGGATTAGTGGCACAGAAATTGTCTAGTATTTGGGAAGCTCTGGTTTTATTATCAGGACTGCAAACATATTTCATTGTTTATGGAGACCATTCATACTCAGAGGCACTCACGAACACACAGAGACATGAAGACAGACAGTCACCAGCTTCTGTGATGTAAGGCATCCGCCGTACCAGATATGTCAGTGCGTAAATGCTTGGTGCTTGATAGAGGGGATTAGATCTGCACAGTGTCATTAAGAGATAATTTAAATGGGTAACAGTATATTAAATCTAACCCAATTTCCCCGTGTTTGTTTGCATATATAACCCTCTCCGCCGTCTCTGGAGAGCAACCTCTCCACTGAGCAAGCGCTGAATCATCCTTGGCCTCATTCTGCGTGAGTGTGCTCTACACAGCCAATCCTGTCTTCATAACAACACCAAGGCCCACTCTAGGGTTTCCTGCAAATACACATGGTGGTCTTCAAGACTACCTTATGAAATATTTAATAATAACTCATCAACATTTCATAGTATATGACCAGAAAATAAACCTGGGTGGTGGTAGTTCATATCTTTTATCCCAGCGCTCAGGAGTTATGGGCAGGAAGATCTGAGCTTGAGGTCACTCTGATCTACAGAGCAAGGTCCGGGACAGCCAGGGATAGACGGAAAACCCTGTCTTGGAAAAGAAAAGACAAGAAAATAAAATGAGTAAGGTCTGCTCAATTGAAATTCAAAGTCTGCGTGAATACACTGCTTTTTAAACACTGATTCCCCACATAGGACTTGACCTCAAATTAGGAAGAATCACCTTCCACCCTCTGCCCCTTGGTAAAGTGTTCTTCAGTGAGTTTCAACACTTTTGGCCATGGCTCTGCTTTCTGTCTCCTGGATCTGGCGTCTTCAATTTGCTTTGCACTTTAAGTACCGGGCACCTCAGAAATTGAGTTTTGAAAGAACTGTGAGCCCTGCACAGCTCATCAACTCTGTACCCACTCAAGTTCTGGTAAGGAAAACACTTGTGCTTACCTGCTCCAGTTCTGTCTGGAAGATGACGGGAGACTTGCTCCTCTCTGGTTCTGACTTCGGCTGTGGAGGGCTTGAGGCCCAGCTGATCCTAGCTAAGTCTTGCTAATCTGTGTCTCTCTGCCCCAAGCGTCTCCCCAGCCAGGCACACGGCTAAGAAGACTGAACTGTCCTCCACCGCACTCCGACTCACCTAACAAAGACTAGGAAGGACCTGGCATATTATTAAGCCAACCTTTCCCCTCTGGACACTACCTGTGGCTCTTTAATAACAGTGGCAACAGAATTATTTGTCACCTGTGGCCTTTGAGACCTCTGGGCCCCAATGTGGCAATTATAACCAACTGGCTGTTTCTCCAAGATGTTCTCACTGTCCTCAGGTCCTACAATTCCCTGAACTCCCCGCACACTGCCCAATCTTAGCTCCTCTGTTCCCCACTCGCTGCCCAGTTTAAATCAACCCATTCATGGTCCTTAGAATGCACAATTTCACTTGGCTCATGCAACTTTATATTGCGAGATCCTTCACATATCCCCAACTCAGACCCTAATCCTGGTAGCCCTAAAATTAGGTCATACTCTGTGTCTCCTATAAGCCTACCGTGCTCACCACAATCCAGGTGTCTTATTTCTATAGAATTCCAGTCAAAAGCTCACGTTCTCGGTTACACACATCATTCATGCAACTAAGCATTTATTCCTTTGAGGAAGACTTTGACCTTTCAGGGGCTCTTCAAATTCCATATGAGTTTTAGAGTAGGTGTCTTTCTTTTCTGCTGATAAAATATTTCTCCATTTTCGTGGAAGTTGAATTAAGTCCGTAGAGTGCTTTGAAATGGCGTTTAGCTTTCCAATCTATGGTCATGAGATCTCCATTTAATTTTGTTTCTTTTACTACCGTTTTACAAGTTTTCATATACTGGTCATTTACTTCCTTAGTTAAATGAATCTCTAAATATTTTCTTCGTTGGAGGTAAATGATTTTCTTTCTCAGCACAGAGAGAGAGAGAGAGAGAGAGAGAGAGAGAGAGAGAGAGAGAGAGGGAGGGAGGGAGGAGAGAGAGAGAGAGAGAGAGAGAGAGAGAGAGAGAGAGAGAGAGAGAGAGAAAGAGAGAGAGATATTCACATAGACATACACAAAAAGATACAGATGCCAACACACAAGAAGCATCTTCCTAGCTTGAGGGCGTCTGTTTTGAAATGTTAGCAACGTTAACCTAAAAAGGAGAGAGCAGAGCTGAGGATATGGCTCAGTGGGTGAAGGCATTGGCTCCCAAGACTACTGACCAGATAGAACTGACTCCCATAAGTTGTCATCTGATTTCCACAGGTGTATGGTGGCATGCACATGCCCCCTAACAAGTAAATAAATTTTACAAGATACATAAACACCTTTTTTAAAAAGAGAGGGTTTCTCTAAGTAGCCCTGGCTGTCCTGGGACTCGATCTGTAAACCAGGATGGCCTCAAACTCAGAGATCTACTGCCGCTGCCTCCCCAGTGTTGGGATTAAAGGCGTGTTTAATCACCACCAAACAAATAAACTACTTAAGAAACCTATAGCAGAGTGAAGACTAATGTGACAATTCTAGCCCCTTCCCCTGTCTTAGCTAGCTTCTGCTGAGCAAACTGCTCACAGGGAGCAGAGTACAGGGAAGGGCAAAAGGCCTGTTTATTTGTGTCTTATTGTTTATGACACCTGTCATCCAGTTATGAAAGGGGAGCTTTCCTGGGTTATCTCCCATCTGGCCTGTGCCTGTCTTCACCACACAGGAAACTGCTTCCCACTCTTCCCACTATCGTCAAGCAGCACAAGGGAGTCCCTCCTTTGCAGTTAGGAAATCAAAGGCTTGACAAGGTCAAGCTATGTCTGGACCACCCAATTCTCTTTTTATCCCATGCAAGCCTCCATCCATCCATCCTCGGGAGTTATGCCTTCTTCAGCATCCCGGAACACCTTCCGACCCTTCTGACTGAAGACTGCATTGGCAACCCAGGTCTGAATCCTGCAACTTCCTATCTAGTTCAGCTCCAATGTGAGTCAAACCTCCTGGTAAGACACTCCTTTCTTGTCAGTCAGCTGCCATTTGTTCTCCTTTCCCGTTCCCACTCACCACTCAGGGTGATCGGCAGAATTTGGGCAACCGGCACCGAGGACTTACTGGACACATACTCGTTGCCATGAAATATGCTCGCAAGTCTGAGCATATTACTTAATCTTCCCAATAACCCAGCAGGAAATTCTTTCATCTGTGAATGATGAAGATGAGGCTCTGAAAGGCTGACTTGCCCAAGGCAGAATTCACAACTCAAACCTGTCAACCTCCAGAACATGCTTCACTTGCCCTGAGCTACGCTGGCTGGCTCTGCCCCCTGAAAGCACTCTGAAGACCCATCCCAGACACGATAACAAATGAGGCAGCGGGGCAGTGCTTCCATCTCGGCAGCCTCACACCCAGCCCAGCTTCCAGGAAGGCTTTAATGCCTCACTGTGTGACTCAGCCAGAGAACCTACCAGCACTGAGCCCCGAAAGCTGACAGAGTCGCGTGACTATCTATCCAGTCAGCTATCCAGGTAGAGGAAAGGGTCTAGACTGCGGGGCTTCTCAACCTTCCTAATGCTGAGACCCTTTAATACAGTTCCTCGTGTAGTGGTGGCCCTTCGTTGCTACTTCGTTACTGTAATTGTGCTACTGTTATGAATCTTAATGTAAATATCTGTGTTTTCCTGTGGTCCTAGGCGACCCTGAGGAAGGGTCATTCAACCCTCCAAAGGAGTTTCAACCCATGGGTTGAGAACTGCTGGTCTAGGGTGGGGAAGGTACCAGGCATTAAGCCGATGCAGGGAGAAAGGTAATTCCTGGCATGTTTAGATGTTGGTCTAGGTAACCATACCCAAACCAAAAGGTCAGCAAAAGGTCTGCGTGGGTGTTGGGTAAAAAAGGAACCCAAAGTACATCCACTTCCTGGCGTTTCGGTGGTGATTGGATGAGACAGAAGAGTCTGCGCCGTCAACGTCAGTTCGCATGTGTGGACGAAAGTCAGTTCAGGCCATGCTGACCTGCCTTCACTCAGATCCTTCTAAGTTCTGCCACTTAATGTCACCTGCACAGAGGCAAGACAACAGGCACCGCCTTGCGTCCAATATGGCACCCAAAGCTCAGCCTGCCCGCGGGGAGGAAAGGCCTCACTAAGAATATCTGTAGACTTGCTAGAGATAGAACTCCAGCCTGGACACATTCTATGAGGTGAAATGATTACAAAAGAGTCTAATCAGTTTGTTCCTGAAAACCGGAGGGCACCCTGGGCTGCTAGAGAGAGGGTTTCCTCATTCCCCGTTATTGCAAAATATATGAAAAGCTGAACTTGCCTATGGGAGAGTTTTGCGTTTCCTGTATAAAGGTTTTGTTCAAACTGATGATAAATTGTGTATATAGGTTAGGGTGTAGTTCACTTATAGAGCCAGCTTATGCAGCGTCTGAGGTCAATTCCAGGCATAAGTTAGTAAATCAATAAATCCTGTGTATGTGCAGAATACGGTAAAAGGTTATGACAAAAACTAATTCTAGGACCTAATATTTGCCACAGATTTTCCTAAAGGCAAGTAGTGGTTAAGAATTAAGTATGCAGTAGTGTGCAGTGAATTTTCTTATTATGAAATACCAGCAATTAAAGAGGTAATTAGCCACATTATGGTATTTTTTGAAAAATTAAACAACATGCATGAATGGCAATAGAACACACATGCTAACACTGTAGTAGAGTGATTTGCTGTAGGTTTTTTTTTGTTGTTGTTGATTGTCATTGCTGTTTGTGTTTTCCTAGATGAGGTCTCTCGGTGTAGTTTGGCTGTCCTGGAACTCCCGCTGTAGACCAGGCTGGCCTCCAACAGTTTGCAATAGCTTTAAGCAGAAGAAAAAAGGGGAAATTTTCAGAACAAAAAGAAATTTCTTTTTAATTCAAAGTTTTAAAACCCACTCGTGGGTCCTGGGAATTGAACCCAGGTCCTCCAAAAGAGCCAGTTCCTAACCACTAAGCCATCTCTCCAGCCTTTTCATTTTCGTTGTTATTTGATGTTGTCAAGTCTTACCCTTTACAGTCATCTCAAATGGCACTGCACAAAGTGATTTGATGGGTTAAAAGGACAAAACAACAAAATTCCTCATAGAAGCATCAAAAATTTGAATGAGGATAAGACAGCCAAGGGCGTGTTTCCACCCTGGCCCAGCTAACAAGGAAGGTAAGAATTGAGTCCAATAGAGCCTGGTGTGAGCGATTTGGGGATGAGCTGAGTTCCAACGTCTTAGAATGTCTGTAAGGGAGGCCTCTGATAAGGCCGGCAGTCATCAGCAGAGATAAGGGTTGTGTCTCTTTTCCCAGAATCCCCAGTTGGAAGCCACTAGCAGCGAGACAAGTCAGCTGAGGAGAGCAGTAAACTAAACACACATCAGTCCATTGGCAGTTTGGGTTCCCAAGGGAACAGCAGAGCGGCTGGCTGCGGTCCCAGTGAGGGGAAATCCAGGGACACACAAAGCACATCCACCAAGCAATCAGCTGCCGGTCCCCATCAACTCGTTTAGAAGTGGCACATTCCGCTGACCCAGCATGTGCTAGGTCAAAATATTGTTTTTCTCTGTCTGACAGCTTGACATGGATTTGCTTCTGCAAAGGCGAAGTTTGCTAAGGACTTAGTGAGCAGTCTGAATGTGCTTATAGACACTGGCACTTTTGTGCCTGATGTGGGAATTACATAAGCCATGATTTGGGGGATGGGGGTTGGTTTTGAGACTCTCACTATGTAGCCCTGGCTGGCCTGAACCTTTCTACACAGATCAGGCTGGCTTCAAACTCACAGATATCTTCCTGCTTCCTTCTCCCTCCTGCCTTCTGCTTCCTGCTTCCTCCTACTTCCTCCTGCTTCCTCCTGTTTCCCCTGCCTCCTGCCTCCTGCTTCCCCATTCCTGATGACTCCTGATGACTCCTGACTCCTGACTGCTGACTCCTCCTGCCTCCTCCTGCCTCTGCAGTTCTGGGATTGAAGGCACACACCTCCATATTCCAGCACTGAGCTGTTTCCTATCTCTTCTTACTAGTTATGCCTGTGTCCCTAAGAATTCCCATTCTAATTCATCAACACTGAATCAGCCTCCTTGAATCCAAGCCAAAATAAGACCGTTCTCAAAAACCCAGAGTAAATAGAGTGACTCTTAGAAAATAACTTTTCTTTTGTCTGATTTATTCCTTGTGGAGAAAAGGGAAATGAATTGAGAAAAAAATATATGTATATGTATATATATATATATATATATGAATATTTACCAAATATATATATACACCATTTTTACCATATACTATATTACTTATACACTATTTACCATATATATACTAGTTTGATTTCTCTATGGAATCTTGGTTGTCCTGGAACGCATTCTGTAGGCCAGGCTGGCCTTGAACTCTAAGATCCACCAGCCTCTCAAGCTCTGGGATTAAAGACCTGTGCCACCACCACCCATTGATGTATTTTTTAAATTTCATGTGGCTTCTCCCCATCTCGCATCTGTATCAGTTTCTGACTTACATTTGTAAAAATGTTTTAGTGTTCATTGCAGCTTCTTTTCTCACAAGGAGAAGAACCATATAATTAACTCCGCAACAATAACTGTATTCATTTAAGATTTCAATTTTGATTATGTGCTTCTGTGTCTGTGCACGGCATGGGCGTGTAGCTGACTACAGGGTTCATGGAGTCCAGAAAAGAACATTGGATCCCCTGGAGCTGGAGTTGCCAGCAGTTGTGAGCCAATCAATGAGATGCTGAGAAGGGAACTTGGTCCTCTGCAAGGTCAGGACATGCTCTGAACCACTGAGCCAACTTTCCAGTCCCCAAGACATCTTAAAATTCTTCAGAGAAGTGGTGAAAGACAAAAAATGTTACCGATGGTTAAAGTGGGTGACCTTTTACAAATCTTTACCACGTTGTCTCTAATGTGCAAACCTTTTGTTATGATTGAGATGCAGGGGAGAAAGCAGGTTGTTCCTCTCTAGACTTTGAAGGTACTAAAAACCTCCTGATACCATGGTTAAAAATCAAAGCTGCTGGGTACCTGAACCTCAAGGATCCGGCATAAGCCTGCTGGTAATAAACCTTTGAGGGCAGTCAAGAGTCGGTGGTTAAATTAATGTTACCTTACCTTGAATTGTGTGCATTTCTTGCCCCCAAGGGGAACCCACATTCCACTTGAATGATAGGATTCCATCAATACGGTTCTCAACCTCCGCTCTGATCGATTTTTACACTATGTGTTGATAAAGGGTGGGAGGCAGAAATTGTTTCCAGGCAAACTCAGCAGGGACATTGACCTCCCAGCCCCACAGTGGGGTAGCCTGTGCTTCCAACAAGAGACATGCTTTCCCTCTCTGTTCTGAGCTGACGACAGGATTTGGGGGAGAGAGAGTACAAAGAAAAGCATAAACCAGTGAAGGGAACCGGGTGGACGCTGGTGTTCTCCCCTGTGTGAATGGAGACTAGACACGTAGGTGGCCCTCTTACCACCAGATCGCAGACTATTCTTCCTGCTGGCTCACTGTGTCAGCACGGCGACAAACAATTCCCTCTTACTTCCTCCTGACAGGTTTGTCACAATAACTACAATAACTTTATTCATTTATCCCCAGAGAAAGAATTGCTCCTATTCTTGTATACCAACAAATGGAGGGGCATGACAGAACAACTCAGCGTCTGTGAAGTACGGTTGCTGTTTGAACTGCCTGGGAAGGCATTGAGCATCCTGCCTGCAGAAAGTGTGTAGCATCCTGCCTGCGTCTTCCCAATCAATAGCTTCTAAGTGATGTGGCCAGGGTCTTTTTTTATCTCTCTTTGTGAGAAAAAGAAAATATTTTTTTAAGTATTTTAGAATATCAGTCGTAGAGACCTATAAATAAACGGGGATGCTTGACTGTGCTAATTTGCAATAGGGCCAAAGTTGATAGGTTGAAAAATATCAAGAGTGACTTGTATCAGAAGTCCTAGAAGGTATGACGTGTATATAAGACAAGATGTAATGGAGGGAGGGGCAAGAAGGACTAACTGAAGGAGGAGGGAAAAGTAGGTACCTGTGCTAGGGAAGAAAGGTACTGCCTTCAATGTGTGGCCCATCTGACTGAGTTGTAGAGCTGCCAGACCAGGAGGGGAGACAGGCAGCCATTATAATGAATAGAAGTCCTGGGGCGTGGGTCATCAGTATCTTCAGCATTTTCAGAAATTCTTGAGTCTGCTCAATTCAACTAAACCTCAGGAGAGACTTGGCAAAGAATTCCCGTCTGGTGTAATTCTACAAATCACCACTAGAGGGCACTCCTGCCTAATGAAGACCAAAGTCGGACTACGTACTTGTATACTTAGGTTAAAACTTAATCTAGTAAGTGAAATCATGAATGAGTTCCATTTACTTCTAATTTTCTACACTTTACAATGGTATCGAAGTTAACACATTACTTATATGATTACTAAAATATTTATAAGTAAAGAACTATAGCGCCCCAGCATCATCTAATCAATAAATGGGGTGTTGATCTGGATAGACACTACCCCAAGGAAGACTCAAATGACCAGCAGATACTCCAAAATGTTTGAAATGTCAACATCCTTAGACAGCAGGAAATGCAAAGTAGAATTCAGCTGTGCCACTCCTGCATAGAGACCTGAAGGATTCTGGGTCTACATACCTCAGAGACACCAGTACATCCATATCTACAGTAGCTGAGAAATGAGGCAGCCTGGAAGCCCGTCAGAAAGACGGGAGATGTGGTGTGCGCATACAATGGAATTTCATTTAGCTGTAAGAAAAACAATTTAAAGCATAACACTCAAGGTGAAGTAAACAGAGCTGGAGAGTGTTGTGATACACAAAATGAGCCAGGCTCAGAAAGACAAATACTGTCTTTCCTCTTGTGTGGAACATTGACTTAAGTGCGCGCATGCGTGTGTTGAAAGTAAAGAAGACCATGACCTGAGAAAGGAGGAGGAGACCTTAAGGGGAGGGATAGTGAGGGTAATGGAATAGGGCAGCCTTCCTAACGCTGCGACGACCCTTTAACACCGTTTCTCATGTTGTGGAGACCCCCAACCATTAAATTATTTTTCGTTGCTACTTTA
The DNA here is from genome assembly GCF_021556685.1 of Rattus norvegicus. Lineage (NCBI taxonomy): Eukaryota > Metazoa > Chordata > Mammalia > Rodentia > Muridae > Rattus > Rattus norvegicus. The sequence continues at coordinate 39,518,192 of NC_141543.1, read as the reverse complement.
TAGCTGTAACTTTGCTACTGCTATGAATCGTGATGTAAATATCTGATCTGTGGGATATCGGATATGTGACCCCTGTGAAAAGACCGTTTTCCCCTTCCCTGGGGGTCATGACCCAGAGGTTGAGAATCGCTGAGCTCAGGGCCCATGAAAGCTGAAAAGAGGGCGATTTGAAAGGGGGCAGAGGGGTGGGTGAGTGAAGCAGAGAAGGGGGAAGAGTAAGACCAACAAATGTCATGCACGACGTGTGAGAATGCCACAGAGAAAACCAGGGCCCCATGTGTGAATTAATTTTAAAAGTTATTTTTAAAAGGCTTGTCCTGTAACCTCCTATTTGATGGGACAGATAGAGGAGCGCGGGTATAAAGTGCACGTAGCTGGCATATGACAAAGTATTGATTCTTATATTATCTCAGTGGAAGAAATGTGGGTCACTAATCTTTCCATTTCCCTATGAGTTTAAAGTCTCATAACAAAAGCTTGAAAAAATAGTTCAAATATAAAATTGGAAAAAGTTGGGGGTGAATGAAATCATATCCATATCCATTAATCTAAAGATAACTTCTACCTTCGTAAGAGAGTGAACATCACTGAGAACACCCTTGGGATTCTAATGGGTAAATGTCTGGAAATTCTTATCCTCGAAATATTTATTTAAGCATTCCATTCTGGTTGCAGAGACTTCTCCATTTCAAGGACAGAACACAAAAGCCAAGGACTCCAACCAGCTACTATCTCAACTTATCAAATACTTTCAAACATTAGCAGCTAAAAATAGCCATGACTTTTGCTAGTCGTGGGTTAAGAATCGAGGAAGGGCTGGCCGGCTAACTGTTGCTTCACACCAAGTTGTAGTAGATATTGGACCGGGCTTGGAGTTTCAAAAGGCTTCACAGGACTAAATATGGAAGATGGTTCATTTACACAGCAGCAGATGGCTCCTGCCCACCAGTCATCCCATCTGGCCTCTCTAGTGAGGTGGTCTCAGAGCAATGAGATTTCTTACAAGCATAGCTTTCAGCCCAAGGTTCTAAGCCAACGGTTCTCAACCAGTGGTCACAACCCTTTGGGGCTTGCATACCAGATATCCTGTGTATCAGATATTTACATTACGATTCCTAACAATAGCAAAACTAGTTATGAAGTAGCATTGAAATAATTTTATGGTTGGGGGTCAGCACCACACGAAGAATGGCATTAAAGGGTCGCAGCTTTACGAAGGTTAAGAACCACTGTTCGGAGCAAACCAGGCAGAAATCACATGAGCCTCTTCGCTTTTGTTGCTGGACATCGGGCACCCTCCAGAAGTCATAGGTAAAAGGCTTGGTCCCCAGAGTGGTGTGCTGGGCAGTGAGGGAGCCTGTGGAGATCTACGGTCACAAGGAGTTGTGCTCCCCAAAGGGAGCTATAGGACCCTGGACCGTCTCATCCATCTGCCTCCTGGCTGGAGATGCGAGCCCTCACACTGACCTGCATCCTACCTCCAGGCAACAGAATGGGCCAGCTGAGACTTGAACCTTCCAAATCACGAGCCAAAATAGACCTCTACTTCCTAGATGGTCTGTGTCTACTGTTTCGCTATGGCGGCCTAAAGGGACTAACGCACCGTCAATAGCCTACGTGTATACACAACTTAACTTCTGTTGCAGCCTTGGGTAGGAGGGAAGCAGCTACCCCCAGTGTGTGCTTCTTTTCTTCTGGGAAGGAATGGAGGGTTATGGTGAGGTCTTGCCACTCACCCCAAGGCCTGCGTGCTTCCTTTTTCCTAAGTGGCAACTTTGAAATATAATTATATTCCCAAGAGGTATCTGGCCGTCTCTCCATACTCACAAATACTGCCTGCCTGCTATCCTCCCCCTCTTCCGCATTAACCGAACACACCAGGGTCATGCTGAGACTCTGTTCCCCACTTTGCCTGCAACTATGAGACTCGAGCTAAATTCTAGTGAATGGAATGTGTGCATGTGCGCATGCGTGCGCATACATGCGCATGTGGCAGGGGTCATATGGGCACTGGTGTCAGTCTGTGAAGAGCTGCTTGGCCTCCATTCCCCTTTTCTCCTTCGTGATGCCTAGCTCCATCTTGGAAGGCGAGCCTAGAGCCGTATGTTGAAGATGATTCCTTGGTCCATCTGTCTGCCTGTCAGCCAACATTTCTGTAGATGTTGGCCTTTAAGAATACTACTCTTGTGTGAAACTGAGAAAGGCTCGCCACCATGACAGACAGAAGCACAGAAGCCAGTACTGGCTGCAGGAAGTTTAATTTTGCCTTTTCCAGGTCCGGCAGGATTCTTAATGTATAACCTTCACTCCCTTTCTCCCTAATGGTAAAGTTTAACTAAAAATCAATTTAGCTGGCAATTTCTTCTGCAATCTCTCCCGCTGATAGCATGCCCGTGTGATGTTAGTGCCCATGAACCTTTGATCGGGCACTGACTGCAGGCCCTCCTCTGGCCTGCCTTCCTTTCTCTTAGCCTAATGTGTGCGGCAGCTGGAACTCTTGCAGCCAAGGAATGGAGGCCTCGAGCTAAGGAGGGTGAGACAGACATAGAAGGTACCCGAGGCCCTCACGACAGAAGCCCTACGCCAGGCCTACATCACCCCCTTCTCCTTTGTTTTTTAAGATTTATTTTAGTTGTATGTGTGTGTGTCTAAGTGTTGTGTATGTGTGTACCACACGCATGTAGGTCTCCTGGGGAAGCGTGAGAGGTCAAATCCCTTGAAACTGGACTCACAGGTAAGTTTCCTGCTTTTTAGGTGCTAGGAACTGAACTGGCTTGGGCAGTAATTTCTCTTAACTGATCAATCAGCCATCTTTCCAGCCCCTAACTTTCATTTCTTTAGATCTGTATTTCTTGCCGTGGGCAGCTCAAGCCAGTTCTTAGTCACTTCCAGTTTTAGTAGAAAGAGCCTCACTTCAAATGAGCAAAGGGTGGCGGTGGGGCAAACCAGACCTACCTCAGTGCCATGTGGTCCCTCGCACAGCCTCAAGGCTACCGCTCACTTCCTTTAGCCTTATGTGAAGGCGTGAGGCCTACAAGTGGGGGAACCAAGATGACCACTGGGAAAAGGAAGGAACAGATTTCCACAGGACTCTCTTCGTGTCACTTCCACATATTAGATCACCTTCATAAGCTTCCAGAAGATACTCCTGACCTCGTAGACAAAGTGTTGGCAGGACCACTGTGTAATCCACAGTGAGACACCCAGTGCGCCTGATGCAAACTCCATCACATCTGTCTGATCTGTGCCACCGGGCTTGGTCTCTGAGCCTCAGGAAGGAGAACTTGATCCCTCAGCTGAAAAGGCCTCTAACCTCTGCTTCCAAATACAAATTCCCTGCAGTTTGTCCAGGCTTGGCAAATGTGCTGGGTGGAAAACAGGGCCAAGGACTCCTGGGCAGCAAACCACTTGCCCCTGCTATACAATTCCCACCTGGAAGACTGAAACCCGTATTTCTTTAAAATGAGGCTAATACTATGTTGCATAAATTAGTTATATAAACTTATATAAGCTAAGCATTTGCAGGACTTTATGGATTTGTTGATAAATAAGTGCCCTATTTGTGGGAGAAGGAAGTCTGGAAGGATTCCGCACCACAGTGTAAATCTGGTAAAGAACTGGGCTGCCTTGCCTGGCCTCAGTGGGAGGATGTACTTAGTCTTGTAGTGATTTGTCAGAGGGGATGGGGAGGGAGAAACGGGGGGAGGCTCTATATGAGGGCATACTGGGAGGAGAGGGGTCATTGATATCTGGATGTAAAGTGAGTGAATAAATTTTTTAAAGTCCAGTAAAAAAATAAGAGTATAGCTGTTATTACAATCTGTCTTATCTTCATAAAACAAGTATGTAATACGGGGAGAAGACATTCTTGGTAAGAGTTTTCAACCGAACATGGAAGTTACTCTCTTAACTCCTTCCTCTCAGCCTTCCCTAAGAGCATCAGCTCTCCTGGCAACTCACCCAGCAGGGATCAGATGGGGAAGTCTATCAGAAGCCTTGCCAGAGGCCTGTAGACAGACCACCTTGTGTCTATATGGATGTGGCACCAGTCAATAATAAATCTGATGGCCTATAGCTTAGGCAGGAAATAGGAGGTGGGACATCCAGGAGGCAGAAAGGGTTCTGGGATAGCGCCAGGCTCGCTTGAGATTCGCCCAGGAATGAGTGATGAGTCAGATGTGTGATGCCTACGCTCAGGTAATCAGCCATGTGGCAGAATGTAGATCAGAATAAATGGCTTAAGTTATGAGCTAATCAGAGAAGCGCCTAGGCATATGGCCAAGTTATCTGTAAATGTATATTGAGCCTAAGCCTTACTTCTGGAAGCATTGAGCTGGGAGAAAGAACACCTAACTTCTACAAAGGCCACAGCCAATACATCTGTCTATGCTGAGGCGAGTCAGTCCACAAAGACGACGTCAATGGGACCTAGATAAGAGGCAAGGGCATACGGAAGGCAGATTTAGCAGTTCTGAAGCCCCCGGGGTCACGAATGGGCATAAGAACCTCAGAGTGACCGTAGAATCTCTAATGTGAAAGGCAGCAGAACTCGATGGTATTTATCAGCTTGCACGGTCTTTTGCAGCGGGCATGCCCACTTGATTTCCACAGAGCATTGGGGTTCCTAGTCAACTATGCACACATGAACTTCAAGAGCATCTTAACAAGCAGCTAGCAGACCCTTTGGGGGCATACTTCAAAAGCAGACAGAATATGAAGAGACCTCCAATTTCAAGGAAAAAAATGAGAAGCCCAGGCTGTTTTTAAGTATCTATGCAGCCTCAAGTTATCCCCTGCCTCCTTGTCTATTTCCTGGGCTCACTCTAACCCAACCAGCATCCAGGGCAGACCACCGCTGCAGAGTCTGGAGTCTGGTATCCCCTGCTGCCTTAGGGTCAGATGAGGCTGGGAGGGGTGTTGAGGAAGGCACTAAAGGACAGAATAGTATCTATCCCTTATAGAACCAGTATCTTGGCTGTTTACAGAATGCATCCCATTCTAATCCTGGGTCTGCCCAACCGTCCCTATGTGCCTGATCAAGCTCACCTCCACTGTACCTGCCTCTCCTTCGGTGAGACCGCAGCAGCACGCTACCGGCAGTGCTCAGAACAAAGCATTTGGCCAGTGACTGCTAAATACATTAAGTGCTGAGACCATGAAGTCCGGACAAACTACTTCCCACCCCATGGTCAGGGATGATGCGCCTTCTCCAATCGGTGTGTTTGTAGCTACAAACAATGGGCCATCTCTTTTTAAAATCAAAATACATGTTAAATAATCCACCTTAGAGCAACAAGGGGAGACAAAACCAAGGCCTCAAAGTGGGAAATGAATTCCACTCTACACTCTGTATCCCTAAGCTCCCAAACAAGGCCACTAGCTCCCACTTCTTCCCTTCTGGATAGAGCTACCACCAGTGGCAAGATCCAAATTTGATTTCATGTCGGTGCCTTGGTTTTCAAGAATCAATGTGTTTAAAATAAGGGGGTCAGGGGAGGGAGGTAGCCCAGATAACAGAGTTCTTTCAATGCAAGCAGGAGAACCTAAGTTCAACTCAGAACCTATGTAAAGACGCCAGTTGTGGCAACACCAGGAAGATGGGAGACTGGTGGGTCGGTCCCTGGGTGGATCATTGGCCAGGCAGCCTAGTAATAACGGGTAAGCTCTCTGCCAGCGGGCGACGTCTCAATAAGGAACATGACGGTATTCTGAGGAATGTTCTAACTCCCATAAAAAGGCATACATTTGTACACACAGACTCACACACACACACACACACACAGAATAAAACTTCCCAGAGAGATTTCTGCCTATGATATGAGTGAAGCTGCAGTAAACGCCAAGAGTGGGACAGACATGCTCCAGTTGTCAGTATAAATGGTCTTCTCACTATCACAACCGGGAGCCTTAAGAGCCGCCACACAGCCTGGCGCGAATCTACTGCAAACCCTGGATTCACGGGCAGCCTGTGGACTTGCCTGTGCCAGCGAAGGGTGTGTGGCATAACTTGGAGGGTTAAGATGCTGGAGTTTTGTTACTTTGGTTTTGCAGACCACGTCCCAGACCTACTTGCCAACTGAGGACTCTGTGGGCAGGTTGAGATTAACAGCAGGCCTGCAACCTAGGACCCTCCGCACAAGCTAGCCTTGCTACCTCATCTGCCCCTGCCCCCTCGGCCCAACCCCATCCTATTTTTCTTGTCATTCTCTTTCCTTGAGGTCTCCACTTGCTTTCCCACCTGTCTAGCTCTTTCCTGTAGACTTTACTCTCTCTCTTCTCCTCTCCCACCCCACCCCCTTTTACCTCCTTTCCTAGGACACACACACACACACACACACACACACACACACACACACACTTTTCAGACAATTCAGCCTTTACTTTATTTTTGAAAATAATTCTGTAGATTCCATTTTCTTCCATGAAACTAAGATCAGGCAACAAACAAAACACACAAATTTCTTTCTCTCTAGCCTGCCACCTGCCCCTCGGCCTGGGAAGATGTGGGAATGCTTAGGAAGGGCCACAGGTGTCCTGGTCTCAGCTGCTGGTGACTTTGCTGAGATGGCCACCAGGAACAAGCCCTGTGGGAGGAGGCTGTACCAACCCCAGGGGAAAGAGGCGTGGAGCCCACTGTCCCCCACTAGGCTGCCACTGAATCCCCCTAAAGAATGCAAAGGGAACTAACTTTCAGAAGTGGGGGGCCATGGGCAAGAAGAGGGGTGCCCAAGTGTAGGCTTTCCGCCTGTCATTGTTCCTGACAACTGCTCCACCACGGGAGAGGTCTTGCTTTAGCTCCTACTTTCCATCTCACAACACACTGCTCCACTGCAGGACAAGAAGAGCACTGGCAAAGTCGGCAGGAAGAGAAGCCAGGAGGCAGTGACCCCGGCAACCCGGCCATGCAATCTAACTCTGACAGTGAATCCCTTTGGTTAGTCTCAGTTGGCCACAAATCTATTCCTTCTTCCATAATCCGGCCCCACCCTGGGGAAGGTGGAGAAAGTGGGGAAGGTACATAAAGTGGGCTCATGTACTAACAGGAGCCAGATCAGGGTGGAGAGGCCTGGTCAGGAGAGCTGGAGTGGCCAAGCTCTCCGCAGATGCCCTTGGAGAGAACTCAGGACACTACAAGCCTGGTCCAACAGGTCCAACCCTCCCCACACCACACAGTGGTTTCTTGTTCAATATGCCCCGAACATACCACACAGTACTCCCTTGACAAGAGGAGTATAACCCTCATCTTATGATTTGTGCACTAGAATGCCACTTGGGGGAAGGCCAGGACAAAAAGGGAAGATCTATAGATCCAAGAGGAAACACTGGCAGAATGGTATAGCCCAGGGCCTGCAGGCTGCCTCGGCTCATCATACGGCAAGGAGACCCAGGAGGGAAAGGCAGGTGCCACTAATTCCAGCTAGGATCATAGCCATTCCATGTCTCTGGGGGTGCCAGGTGGACACGCCGACCCCGGAACTGGAAAGTGACAATGCCACGGTAGCCAGCTCTGGGGACACCAGACTTGAGGTCGTCCATGACACCCAGGGCCTTAGCAAAGGCCTTAAAGCTGTCTCTGCTAGTGTACTGTACCCGCACCTCCCCCAGTTCCTTCCGATCATTGGTCCTCACTTTCTCCACCTGCAGCTGGGGGGCACCATAGACCTGGGCAAGGAAGTCCCGGTCATAGGCCTCCCGCTGCAGGTACGACAGGTCCAACTGGGTGAAGGGCACGAACTGCTGGTTCAGCTTGATGAATTTAAGATGCTGGTCAAAGAACTGCCCATGGCTCACACCCTTGCGACCAAATGTCATAGTTCTTGAAATTTCTGGACGAATACAAGCCCGCCCCTTCCGCTGCTCAGGTCTGCGCATCCAGTCGTCCCAGAAGGCCTTGGGCCACTTGGGCTCTAGTTCTGCCCAGAGATCAGCCAACAGCAGCCATCCAAGGCCAGGAAAAAAGTCTGTTCGATAGAGCAGCTCAGGTTTGCTGGAGTCCACCATCTGCTCCTTACCATTATCATTCCAAGCCGACACACACCAAAGGGAGGGGTCTGCTTTCAGCAGCGGGTAGGTGGCCTGGAAGTACTCGAAGAAGTCCGGCGCCACTTCCAGATCATCCTCCACTACCACAGCAGCCGGGAACTTGAACTTGTTGAAGATCTGGCCTAGCGCCCAGCGGTAGTGCCTGGCAATCTTGTAGTAACCCTGGAACTTACGGTGGTCTGGCTGCACGGCAATGTTACTCAGGTCTGGCTGCCGGATGTGTGTGACAGCGGTGCCATAAGAAGCAATGACCTGTGCTGTCTCTTCATGCCCACAGTCTTGACTGACAATAATGGGGAAATGCTCAGCAGAGGGCCGATAGTGCAACAACTTATCCAGGCAGCGCCGGACAGTGCTGCGGTCACAGGCAATGACCAGAATGGGGATCACAGCTGGTGAGGGGGTCCCAGGCACACGGGGCCAGGCTGGAGGGGCCACGGTGGGAACTCTCCACCTCTGCCTCCACAGAGAATAATGCTCCTTGATCTGCTGCAGTAGTCCCCGCTGCCGCTCCAACTCCGCCTCGGCGTCCTCGGCCAGGTGGATGACCTCACGGGTGAGGCTGGCAGGGTCATCACCAAGGGCACTGTCTGAGGGCAGCCTGCCAGGTGCTGGGCGTGTCCAGAAGAAGAGGAGCAGCAGGGCATTCCAGCCCACAAAGATGATAGCACCCCAAAGCACAAGCCCTGCAGACTGCTTCTTCAGCATCCTGGCCCCCGCAGGGGAGGGCAGGCAAGGGGGCGCTCAAGGCTGCCTGTGGCTTGCCTGGCTCAGTTCCCCCGCAATCTAAGGGTTTATTCTTCTAGGCTGAGAGTGGGAAGTAGCCATGTACCTAAGGAGGAGAGAGAGAAAAACAGTTGTTACCACAAGTTTGTATAACTAACACAGCACTGGGGAGAGGCTGGGCATAGGTGAGAGACTGAGGAAGGAGAGGGTGGCTGACTGCAGGATCAAGTTGACATGCTCCCTCCACCACTTCTAAATGAGCTAATGGGTCCTCAGAAAATGGTGTAACTTTGACAAGGGGGCAGAGAATGATGCTCGTGGACTAGAGCCGAAAAATAATGTAACAAAATGAAAAACTCCAACTCCTGGTTCCCTTGCACATAGGTCTCATTTCCTGTCTCTCATCCAGTCTAGTTCAGAAGGAGAGAGAAGACCATTTAACCCCCATTCCTCAAGCAAATTGCACTAAAATTACTGATTTTTTTAAAAATTAAATGTTAGAATTGACTTAGTAAAGAAACACAGTGGGAGAAAACATTTGTCTCTCTGTGTCTAGGTCATTTTGTTTGATACAATGATGTCAGAAGTAAAGCTAGGCTGCCTACAGCACTCATGTTTACAGAGGCACTTCCCACAATATCCAAGTTATATAATCAGCCTTGGTGTCAGTGACAGATTAACAGATACACAAATGTGGTTTAGCTACACAATGGAACAGTGTCAGCCAGAAAGAACACAATCCTGTCAAAAGAACCAACGATGACAAGTCATTGTGTTCATCAAGTTAAGCAAAAGTCAAACATGAAAAAACAAGTAACGCATTTTGGTAACACTGTGTTAACTGTAGTAACACTGTGGTAACAGTGGTAACACTGTGGTAACTGTGGTAACACTGTGGTAACTGTGGTAACACTGTGGTAACTGTGGTAACACTGTGGTAACTGTGGTAACACTGTGGTAACTGTGGTAACACTGTGGTAACAGTGGTAACACTGTGGTAACTATGGTAACACTGTGGTAACTGTGGTAACACTGTGGTAACTGTGGTAACACTGTGGTAACTGTGGTAACACTGTGGTAACTGTGGTAACACTGTGGTAACTGTGGTAACACTGTGGTAACTGTGGTAACACTGTGGTAACTGTGGTAACACTGTGGTAACTGTGGTAACACTGTGGTAACTGTGGTAACACTGTGGTAACTGTGGTAACACTGTGGTAACTGTGGTAACACTGTGGTAACTGTGGTAACACTGTGGTAACTGTGGTAACACTTCAAAGTAGAGAGGACAAGGTGATGCCACACTTTAATTCCAGTACTTGGGAGGAGGCAAGCAGGTCTCTGAGTCTGAGGTGGGTCTGGTCTATAGACAAGTTCAGACACCCAGGGCTACATAGAGAAACCAACAAGGGGTTGGGGGTGGGGGGGAGAAACAAAGTAGAAAAGATCTAGATTATTAGAGAAAGGAATGGAGCCTGAGGTCCAGGAAGAAATGCAAAGGGGAAATAGAGAGGGTGGGTACAACCAAAGCAAAATACACACATCTGTCTGACAGTAATATATTAATTTTAAAAGCCAGGGTATACACAATTTCAATGGTTATTAATCAGCCAATACAAGTAGACTAAATGAAACAAGTGGAAGCTGAAATAAAACTGTTTGATGAGATTGTAAGGGTTTCTAGAAACAGTTACACTATAATCAGTGGTAAAAACAACTAACATACAAATATACTCACATCCACTCTAATAACCAGGAGTAATGGACAGTTAAAATCCCATGAAAACAAGAATACTTAAACTTCAGCATTCAGAAACTTGTATAAAGCAGAATTACGATTTCTGAAAAACAATTCAACAGCTTTTTCCTGGGTTAAGCCATACTGGACCATCAAAAACCTCAATAAAAACGCGTCTGCAGAGGCAGGCAGATCTCTGTGAGTTTGAGGCCAGCTTTATCTACAGAGTGAGTTTCAGGTCAGCCAGGGGGCTATGAAGTCAGAGAAACCCTGCCTTAAAAACAAAAAAACAAAAAAGCTTTTGTATAGAGCTACAAAAAAAAAAAAAAAAAAAAAAAGAGCTCTCACCAGAGCTCTCAAAAAGAAGCAAACACATTAGAATATCTAGGGAAGTAGTGACAATGAGTGTTGAGGAGGGGCCTGCTCAATAAGATATCAAAACAGTACCCACTGAAGGTCGGCGGTTAGATGGTTATAAACAAGAAGACTGTCTAATGGACTACAACAGGGCTGGAATTACTACACAGGCATTTGGGAAAATGCAAAATTATATCAATATTCAAGAATAATTACCAAGTTGCACCACAATTTTAAAAAAAAAATTAAAAGCAAAATAAAACAAAACAAAGACACAAAGTAAAGGACAGGAGGAAACATGCTGCACAGAAAGGCTTTCTAATTATGACTCAAAATCTTGGTGTAACAAAAGAACGCTGCTATTCCTTACTTGAAGGACTGTTACATGGGTAGAAATAGAACAGGAAAGTCAAAGAGCAAACTGAGTGCTTCTGCAGCACCAATCACAGATACACAATATCACACTAGGGGGAAATTTTAAAAAAACTATGGAAAATGAACCAGTAACGGTAACTCATAAGATCTACAGTCCTTAAACTTATCAAAAATGTTCAACTTCAAGCATAAGCAAAATGCAAATTAAAATTATATTGAGATGATGTTACTCATGAGACTGACAAAAAAACTTAAAAAATTAAAAAATTAAAATCTGATTTAAGTCTCTTAGCAACTCCTGAAGTTCTCAATTTGGGGCTTGAGGAAACCAGTGAGGTTTAGGTGAGTGGATATACGCATTGTCTTGATTATGGTGATAGTTTAATGGGTGTATATGCATCAAAACAAACGCTACCTTTTAAATACATGTGTTTACTGTGTGTCACTTTCACTCCAACAAAATGCTTACATACAAGGAGGCAAAACAGACACCTAATATAGAAAAAATAAATTAAAAAAATTTAAGTCACTAATCATAAAGTAAAATTGGATGCAGACCATATGTTAAAGGGTAGATAGAAGCTGATAGCCATTGGGGTATGTAAGAGAGAATATTCCAATTCTCAGGGAATACACACTGAAATAGTTAGAGGTAAAGGCCTATGAAAGATGCCCTCAAGTAGTTCAGAAAAGAAATTACCATAGCTACACAGACTGAATTGAGCAAAACATTACCAACAGGTGAACTTGAATAGTATCTATATGTCACTCTGAAGGACCATTTTTATTCCTGAAACTTCTTTTTTTCCAAGTAAGTTTCTTAAAAAAATAAAATAAGGCAACATGGAGTCCATCTCTGAGTAACTTCACACACTAGCATTGCCCCGGCTGGGCACGTGCAGTAAGGGAAGTAGAGATGAGCATGTTTACCTGGAACCCTCAATCACATACCTGTTCCTGCTAGACTCTTGGAAGGGCCAGGACTCCAGAAGCCTTGCTCTGCACCTACCCGCATGCTCTACTCTAGCTAGGACCTCGGATCCCACATCTATTCTCTACAGCCCTGTCTCTCCAAGCCCCTGCCTGCCCCCACCATTGGTCTTCCTCCTAAAAGCAAACACCTCCCCCCCACCCCCACTGCATACACACACACATTCCAGAATGCCATATAGCGGAAACCTTGGGCCATTTCCACTCAGCTATGTCATTACACTACTTTCATGGGTGTCAGTCCACTTCAGAATGTGGTCAATGTTAAACTTTCCCTGAATTCCCATGGCCAGGATTTCAGGTACCCCCAACTTCCTGCTTTCTAAATAGGTGATCAAGTAGGAAAAAGTCTTTAAAACAAAAGGTTGGGAGAAAGACAAAGAAACAGAGCGAAAGGAATTACCTGTCTGTCTTCTGGGATAGGGGCGTGTCCTTGACTTGTCACTTCAGGTCTCCCTGCAAGTTCTCAGAATGGTGGCAAATCCTCATGCCTACTTACCCATCATGTGACTTTACTGTCAAATGATATCGTTTTCACTGGATGTTGAAATAGGTGCAATGCACCCAACTAGCGTGCAGATCAAAGCAAGCCTGGATTGCCTGTCAGCAGGATTTTTAGCAAGTCTACAACCACTTAGAGTGGCTGGACGGCCCACAGAAAAACCTCTCTTGGGCTCTTCGTATCTTCCTACCCTCCTCCTCAGCCCTTCTCCATGAACTCCCCAACAATACTTGATTCTTTTGCCACGAGAATGCACAATCCCCTGCTGAAGGCCTAGCTGCCTCTCCACACAGACCCATCAAGAGTCCCTGTGTCATGTTCCTACATGCTCTTCAGGGCAGGGCGTTCATCCATGTCCGGATGTCAGTAGTGTATGAACGCAGTGACCGTAAGCGGTGCTCTCTACAGCAGACGCCATGTCTAGAGGTGTGATTCTTGGCTGGCGGGGTGGACAAGCTCCTCCAGGGAAACCTGCTCAGAGTCCCCTCAGGCATCATATGAAGTTGGTATAGACTTATAAGTAATAATAACAATAGTAATAATAAGCAAAGCCAGACACCCAAGAAGCAAGGTTGGCATCCGCCTGTGCCTTTCTCCATCTGTAAGCCTCCATCTCCTCACCTCTCAGATGGAAAGAGAAACTGAATACCTCAGGAAGTTGCTTCAAGGACTGGATGAGATGATCCACAGCGTATTTAAACAGTACAGCTATATAACAAAATAAATGCCAAGATATTCTTTCTTGATGCCTTCAGATCATAATAATGCACCTGCCCGTCACCATCCACACCAGTGAAACCGGCCAAAGACAACACAAGTGGGACCAGGGCCATGAACTGCCAAGCTACTTCAGCATCTGATGCACCTGCGACCTAAGCAGCGTCTCCAGTGTGGGTGCCACAGGTGCAGAACCCCACCACTGACACTTCCAATCCACAATGCACTGAAAAAAAGTTTCCAAAACCCATTTGATAATAAAATCTCATCGCCCCTCATTTGGTAGCATCTGATCTAATTTGATGTGAGGCTATTGATCCTCTCCATTCCACTCGGTGTCTATTCACATTTCGCTACAGACAGAAACATGGTAGAGCATGGTGCACTGTTCTGATTTTATAACAGAGTACACACACCAGATTGATTTTTTCTTTAAGAATTTCATGTAATGTATAAATTTTGATCGTATTCACACATACAGAGAGAGAGAGAGAGAGAGAGAGAGAGAACCCACCCACCCTGTCCTCTTGTTTTGCACTCCAATGTATGCTGCCCATACACTCATGGGTGTGGAGCCATTCCCTGGAACGGGGTGGACCTACCAGGAGCGACATGTGTTTTCATTACTTTTTCATTCATTTAGATGACTTTCACAGCTCCCCTCTCTCCTCTCCTGCCATTCCCACCCTACCATCCCCTTTCCCTATTCCTTCCTCCTCTTCTCCTCAGAGAAGGTGCACCCCTCTCCTCCCCTCCCCGCCCCCGGGAAACAACCTGCTCTGGCACATGAAGTCACATCAGGACTAAGCGCATCCTTCCCCACTGAGGCCAGACAAGGCAGCCCGGCTAGGGAAAGGGATCCAAAGGTGGGCAAGAGAGTCTGTACCAGAGAAGTACCCACTCCAATTGTTATGGGACCCACATAAAGGCCAAGCTGCACATCTGCTACCAATGTGTAGGGGGCCTAGGTGTAGTCCACGCATGCTCTTTGCTTGTTGGCTCAGTCTCTGTGGGTCTTTTTGTGCTGCAGGAACCACATCTTTGAAGAAAACTCAATTTTCTCTCCCGCTGAAGCCAGCAGCTGTCCACAGCTCCTGTCAGGGGTTGGGGCTCACAAACCCCTTCCCACTCCGTTCAACCTTCTAACTTCAAAATGTAAGCAGCCCCAGAAGCCTCAGTTACGCCTGGGTTGAAAGTTACCCATTCACTGCTGACAGTTAACCTGAATTATTTATTATGAACACTGTTTCAAGATGGACCCTCGGATGTAGCTCCCCAGCTAACCTGACCTACCTGTGGCTTTTCTCTAAATAACCTTCTGATAGCAACAGAATCTTGAACACATTAGTATCAAAAGCCATCAGAAGCTGTCACTGCCCACAGGGGGGGGGAATTAAAACATCTTAGTTGGACAGAAATGGGCTTCACAACAACATATTTTCATCCCCATACAATCTCATTTCCAACCATGGAACATGGATGAAATACAGTATGTTATTTACTTCCCCAGTAACTACTGTTGTAGACTGTTGTCTTTGCTCCTGAAATGTTACCCCACCTAAGAACATTCACATTTAGGCCGGTGACATGCCAGATACAACCACGCCCCTCATGACTGCTCTTCACTGCACTCTCTATATCGTAACGTATCCGAGACCATGCTTCCTTAGCTCTTACCTCACTCTTTAAGAAAAGCGGCTCTGTGTCCTCTACGCCTGCTCTGGGGCTTGGTCCATGTGCACAGTGTGATGAGAGATTGCATGAAGGACCATTTGTAGCATTAACTAAAGCAGGGAGAATGAAGATAGACACAGCAACAAAAGTGAAGAACTGTGCTTTCCAGAGATGACTGCCACACCTCCCCTCCTGTAAGCTCCTAATTCAAAATGATAGATATTCTTTCCTTGGGAGGGCGGTTCCACATTCCCTCTTTGATTCTGAGACCTAGGACTCCGGAAGTGAAGCCCTGTGACTGCAGTAAGTCATCCTAAAGGACAAGACAGCTGCGTATGACGGAGCACACCTACAATCTCAGCGCTCAGGAGGCAGAGGCAGGAGAATCCAGGCTACAGATCAGGGCAGGACATTGAAGGCATTCCAACTGATAGAGTCAACCACAAAGTATGAAAGGGAGCCAGCCCCACCAGCCTGCAACACGAAAGCCCACAAAGTTTGAGATGACTCATAATAGCAGTCAGTACTGAAATCAGAGAAAATGGAACGGATACCTGAGAAGCAGGCGAGCTCTTCTGACCTGCTATTCAGGTCCTCAGCCCCAGTTTAAGACTGCCGTACTTACACCCACTTCTTACCAGTATTTTTTTTGGCAAATAAATTATTTCAAACCTGATTGAGGTAAAACTGCAACAATTATCTGCTTCCTTATCCAATGTCAACAGCTGACGAATTTAGAAAGTGAGGCAGTACAGAGAGAAGGACCTGGCTGTTTTATATTGGGACCTCTGGTTGGAAGACTCAAAAGCTGAGGCTAGCCTCCTGTAGATGCGTGTTCCATAACACATCTGTAATCTGATATTGATGTTAACTGGGACACTGGCTAGAACACCATCGTGTGTTCCTTCCATGTGGCCCAGTCTTCCTATGAACTCAGTGGCTGGGTCCCAAAGAGAAGGAAGTGCTCCAAGATTCAACAACAAGGTCAGTGAAGCCTGTTCTTTAGGAAGCCTTGGCTCACTTTTGCTTTAATCAGACCCTATGGAAACTACTAGTCCCTACCATTCCTAGGAGACAGAATGAGGCTGCAGAGCTGGCTTAGCTGTTAAAAGCACTAGCTGCTCCTCTATAGGACCCAGGCTCAACTCCCAGAACGTAAATGACAGCTCGTAACCCTCAATGACTCCAATTCAAAGGTCTCTTTAGGCCTTTGAGATCCCCAGGCATGTAAGGCTGTACAGACAGACATGAAAGTAAAACATGAATGCACACATTTTTTTTTTAAAAGAGAGAAATGAAAATGGAAAATCCTACCAGTGAGTGGGAAGAGGACAAAGTTAAACTACAACGATATGTGGAATGGGAGATTTATAAACAAGGCTATCGGAAAAAAATATTTTGCCATATTTTCCTTTTAAAAATAGAATATCCTAGACTGGGCATGGTGGACATGTTTGATCACAGCACTCCAGAGACAGAGAGGCAGGTGGATCTCTGTGAGTTCAAGGCCAGCCTAATCTACACAGCAAGCTCCAGGACAGCCAAGGTGACATAGAAAAACCCTGTCTCAAATAAGTAAATAACCAAACCCAAACAAACAAACAAAAAAAGCAAGCAAACAACAGCATACAATATTTATCATCCCTGACCTGAGTTTTTAATAACTCGTTTCTAAGATTTGCCTGTAATGTACACACTCAAAACTTGCTTTCATTTCGAGGAGATTAGCGGGTGGACCCACATCCCAAATTTGCACCACGCTGGGGTGAGAACTGAGTCTCAGCATCCTGGGGCCTACTCCCATTCTAATCTGAAGTACTTCCTAAGAGCAGATTCCTTTCTACATAGTGCAAGCTTGCCCACAGCTGATGATTCTCCTGCCTCAGCCTGCAGAGTTCTGATACAACAAGCTGCCAAGACCAGATCCAGCTCCTAACACTCTGGACTCCATACTTGCCTCTCTCTGTCAAAAGTGACAGGTAAACAGCAATGGTCAACTCCAACCAGGAGCGGGAAAGCAACTGTTATCTCTAGCCTTAAAGCTGCATCCCGAGGCGAGGCGGAAGAAACGTTAAGGAACTGTCCCCTCCTGTCTCTGCTTTACCCGTAAGATAAAAAGCACAGCTCAGAAGTGCAGAGCACACAGTACCCATTACAGATAACAGCTATCTCAGCGAATTACTTTCTGTTGTTATACTCTGTGTGATAGACCAGGCTCCATAATTTCAGAGGGACAGAGGAACTGAGAAGAAGACCGAGCAGATGTGCTAAATAATTCAAGGATAAAGAAGGTAAGACCTAGGAGGGATGCAGGCTCTTCACCTGGGGAACTGGTCAAAGAGATGCAGTACAATGCTACACAATGCCTGGCAGGCGCGCCAGGCAGGAAAGCCCTGAGTCAGTTACTTAAAGAACCACTGCTTCAGTTCCTCCTCTGGAAACAGACAAACTGACTTTAGGATGAGAATGTCAATACCCTGATGTCCTACGTAGAAAGTTAGTTTAACCTGTTGCAATGACACGGAGTTTGAACACACTGTAATAGAGCCTTCTAAGAAACAGAAGCAGGGATGTAATATTGCCATTACTGGTGATTTCCATACTAAAAAGCCAAGGACTGGTGACTGGAAACAGGAAGACCCTAGAATCTAGAACACTCTAGTCTAAATAGTATTAGAAATGAAGACAATAAAGCTGGCCAACAATATTCTCAAGCACAAGAGCCATTACAGTAGTAAAGGTTAAGGAAAATGAAGCTTCACCAGAAAGCCACTCTTCCATGGAGACACGACTGGGTGGGCCACAGTCCCACTGAACCACATTTTGTAAAATGGGGGACTCTATACCTCTTGGGAGCCCCCTGTTCCAACTATATTAGCAAGGAGGCTAGGAAAAAAGTTTTCTTGCCAAATTACATATTTTAACATTGAGTCAAATTTTCCTTGTGTCTGAGCAAAAAAAAAAAAAAAAAAAAACCAGCCTTGGTAACTAACTACTCTGGGGTGAGGTTTGCACAAAGTCCACTTTCTACTCCAGCCCCCCACTTCTTCAGGGCGACCCCATCTCTCCCTTGCCCGCACCCACGGTGCCCTCCAACCGAGTTTCACAACAGACTCCTCCGGGAGAAGCCACCCTCCCTCCAGCAGCTAAAGGCCGGGAATCCTGTGGCTGTGCGTTAAGTTACCACTTCCCCACGCGGGGGAGACTGCGCGCTGCGCGGCCCCGGGCGGGCCGCCACTCTCACCGCCCCGGCTTTAGAGCACACTCGGGACTCAGACCTGACTCCCCTAGCTGTGCGGCCTCCCTCCTCCAAGCTCCTTGCCCTCCTGGGACAATCCCCAGGACTGAAGACGCTGGCGTCCCCGGCCCAGCTCACCCGATCGTCTCAACTCACCCTGCCCGGATCCAGGCTAGCCCCGGACCGGCAACACCCAACGCTGGAGCGGCCTCCTCCGGTCTGGCTGGCCTTCCTGCTAGCAAGCAATGTGGTCCTTCCCCGGGAGGGCGGGGCGGCGCTCCCCTAGCCCCGAGGCCCCTCTGTTGGTCCCCGCCCTGCCGCGGGCGAGTCCGCGCTGGCCCCTCCTTCCGGGGCCTTCCTCTACTGCTGACTTCCTGATCACCGGTCAAGATCTAAACAACGGGATTTCCCAAGTCCCCAAACTTAAGAAGGCAGTGGTAGCAAAGATGTTTGGGGGCCCTTTCCCTCTCAGTCGCAGCTCCTGTGTAGATGAGCCAACCCCACTCACACCCTCAGGCTTGTCCTGTTCAGATTTTTCCCAAGTGTCCCTTGTACAGCCCAGTGAATCTAGAGCTTCACCAACTTTGAGGGGTACAGCACTTGGTGGTGTTAGAAGCATTTCCTCAGCAAAAAGAGCGTTCACTAATCCCAGTAAGAACCTGGGAACCATTCTCTATATGCAAGGGAAGTTGCAGGCTATTAATTTGAAAAAGGCAGCAAGAGAGGGGTGAGGGTGTGCAAGCAACAAGTATGAGATGCAAAAGGGAAGCTAGGGAGGAAACACCTGCTGCCCAAAGTGGGTAAGAGCCAGCTGGCCGTTTCATTTCTTTCTTTTTCTTTTTTCTTTTTCTTGGGGTGGGGTGGGGCGGGGGTGGGGGTGGGTGCCCCATTATGGGTGGGGAAACCAAAGTTAGGCCTGTGTGCGGGGGTAGAAGCTCAGTCCTAAGGAGGGAAAGAATCACAAGCTTTTGTGGTAACCCTAAAAGTGAATAGGGGAGTGCCATGTAACCCCTGCAACTGTATTCCTTTGTACTTCAAAGCAAAAGAAACATGGAGAGAACTGGGAGGAACAGGGAGACTCATCAGGAACCGGCTGAACAGAGTTCTAAACAAGGAATACCTCAATCAGCTTCAAGCAGCCTGAGAGGGAAAGGAAAGATGAAGACCAAGAGCTTCTGGGCCTGACTTGGATGTCAGCAGTGGCCCCAGAGCACAGACTGTTTTTGAGATCTAAGCCCTGCATAATTAGCAACTCAGAGCAAGCCACATCTCACTGGTTGGACCGTTTTGTTTTTTGGTTTTTTGTTTTGTTTTGGTTTTTGGTTTTTTTTTTTTTTTTTTTTTTGCTTTTTTTTTAATCCGAAAGTCTTCGAATCCATACCTTCCACTCACCTCTACTATAGTCTCACTCCCTCCCACACCCTGCTGTGCCTGAGCCTTTGCCTAAGCCTTGGCTCCCACCACCCTAGGATCTCTCACCCAAGAGGGGAGCAGGAAACCACAGGCCACTCCCCAGAGGGTACTGCCAGTTGATTACTTGATACACTCAACCTCAGCCAGACCCTCCTACCCACAGACTTCACCGGGTGTTCCAGAGCCCAAGGTAAGGAGGACCTGTAGGTATGTGTTTACAGAGTGATCATTCACTAACTTGTTCCTACAAGACACCAGGAATGATGCAGAAAGTAGGGAGTGTCTTAAGGGCTCTGTGGGCAGAAGAGGACGTAAAACAAAATTGTAAGGAGACACTAGGTAGAGTTGCCCTTCTTTCTAAGCCTGCTTTCTTGACCTTTTTATACACTCTCCCAGCATCTCTGCAGAGCACAGAATCAACCCGTTCTTCAGAGGAGTCTGAGGCTCTGCGTCTATGTAAGCTGTATATGTATATATGTCTATGTATATGTAAGTTGTCACAAGTCATGGCCAGATTTTAGATGTAGGCATTCCAGCTTCCAAACCTGGCACCCACGTCCTTGAGAAGGACTGCTGAGATGGCTTTGTGCCCATGTGACAGGGACACAGTGAGGCAGTGGAGAAACCTTTACCTGAAGTAGAGGAAAGGGCTGGCTGACACTCAGTGAGGAGGACACACCACACTCGGGTGTGTGGGTGTGGTTTGGTGTGTGGGTGTGGTTTGGTGTGTGGGTGTGGTTTGGTGTGTGGGTGTGGTTTGGTGTGTGGGTGTGGTTTGGTGTGTGGGTGTGGTTTGGTGTGTGGGTGTGGCGTGTGTATGCCCACCACTTCCAGTTTAGCTGACTGCACAGACTGTGACAGGAAACTCAAGCCCATTATGTACTTCAGGCCTCTTTAAGGGACTTACAACCTTCACACTCAGTGCCCAAAGTGTGAGAAAAATGACCAAGTTCCCCGGCAGTGTGAAAAGTTGGGAAACTGGTCTGTAGATACCCAAAACATAAGGAGCACAGATCGCTATCCTGAATAAACACATACATAGTGGGTGCTGAAGATCGTAAAGACTAACCAGGCCAGGCCATGCCAGATTGATTTTCCTGCCAAAGCAGTTAGACAGGAAGCCGGTCAGAACACAGTAACTCCCCACCACATCTATCTCTACAGACCTTTGTTTAAATTCCAAGGCTCACAAGATGATCCCCAAATGCAAAAAGGCTACCCCCCCCCCCGACAAAAAGGGTACAGCATAGAATTGGGATTGGGTAAGTTTTTACACAGGAGTAATAGAAAGCATTTGGTCTAAGTAACAAGAACATGTCAGGACTGAGACCTCAGGTTCTACAGAGGTTACACTGGGGAAGAAAGTAAGAAATGGGAGCTGGGTGTCTGGACGCTGGGGATGAGCCTGGGATCAGATTATGTGCAAATGGAAAAACAGGAAGATCAAGTCACAGGATAACAGAGAATTAAGACGTCATATACTTGCCTGCCTACTGTTCCACCACCAAAAAGTAAAAACTTCCAGGAAATCGCCCCTCACAAACTACAACTTAGATACCTGAAAGTGTTTACAGTTTGGAAAGGATTCATGCTCTGAATGTCTGAAGAGATCTTGGCTTAAAGGCATAAGAGGAAGCAAGACCAAAGTGTTAAACTAGCATTTTAGTATCCTTTGTCATTCCTCCTAACATGTCTGTCCCAAACCAGTGATACAGAAAGGAACTCAAACTTATTAACAGTAGACCACTGAGCAATGCCTCTGAAACCCTTCATTAGCTACCTGCGCTTCCTTTTAGAATAAAGTAAGGTCTAAATAAATCCAGTTAAAAATCCCCATACAATGTGTGATTAAATTTATCACCAGTCCTGGCTAACAGCCTGACCTACTTGAGTGTGGTACCCTAGCACTCTGGTGACCTCATGAGAAGGTTTGAAAGAAATGTCTGACAGAAGAGTCACCAGGCTCTGGCAGGTGAGAGACTCTAGCTCAAGTTAAAGAGGAGAGGACTTACCAGAGAGGCTGTCAGGGCACCTAGTTTCTCTCTCCCTGGCAGGCTGATGGTGAAGTCAACTCAGCCCTCAACTGCACAAATGCTATCAACATATGCCATACCCCTTAGGTGAGCTCTTCCAGCTCAGGGCTTCCACGGCTCCTCCCCAAAGTAGAAAAACATGCTCTTCCTTAAAGGCAGAAAGCAGATAACAGACCTGACACTTTGGATAGCATACTCACAATCAATGTAACACACCTCGGTGGGCCAGGAGGGTCTCCTCAGTAGGATGAAGAAAGTCTTCTAGAACATATCACACCCTACAGGTGGCTAAGGAGGCATTGCCATAAGAAATCACGATTCCCCTACATAAGCAAAGATTGGCAACTGTGCATTTATTGAGGGAGAAGGGAGGGTGACACATCCAACTACGATTCATGCGTAGAAGCCTGGTCTGTCCAGACAAGAGAAAGCTCGGAGCCAGAAGACCTACTCAGGGCAGACAGCCCAGCCTTCAGGCCACTGAGAAAAGACAGGGACTCCTATGACAAGAAGAACAGTCATTGTCATCGGTGACTTCGACGTCTCTCTGTAATTGACTTGAAGGCTCAACGAGTCTAGCTAGCCTTGGCCAACACACGCTGCCTCAAATTCCTACTCAGTCCCTTGCCTTTCGCTGTTGACTTTACCACTAGGAAAAGCAGGCACCTTAGTATAAGTAAACTTTAAAAGAAAAAAAAAAACATTCAAGGAAGGAGCAGGTGGGTACTTAGATGACTAAGGACAAACTTGCTTGGGTTATGAACAACCTAAAGAGAAATAAAAGCCCAAGAGATATCAGTTTGGAGGCAGTTGTCACTGCCTGACAGCAGACTGGGATATGACAGGGGAGAAAAGGTCCAGCACCCACTCCAAGAAATACTTAAAACGTCTATCTCCAAAGCTCACAGGATCCCTCAATTTGTTTCCCTAAACCTGTCCACCTTTATATAGCATGATGAAACAATCGCCAGGCGGTCTCCTTTCATCAGTTATGTCTGCTATGGCTCCAGCCAACATGTTCAGTCAATACAAGAACGAACTTTCATCCAGGGCTTTTCTATGTGTTACAATAAACAAGAAACCAGGAAAAGTCAATGTTGCCGTTTTATATGTACAAGGCCCAGGGTACTTTCAAAATGCAAAATTATTCCGTTTGTTCCTAGTAGCAACCTGACTGAAATATCTTCTTGTGTGAAAAGAACAGGACAGAGATAATTATCATATCTCAAGTTGCACATTGACCAGGAACATCTGGGCTAGACCACGGATTTTACTGTTCCCCAAACTCAAGCTCTGTTTTTTTGTTCTTTCCATGAGATTTCGTGACTTAAGCTTTCTTACTGGGGAGGAAGGAAGCGAGATCATTTAGTAAGTTATCTAACCATTTCCTATCCTCCAGCTCCCCTCTCCACCTCCCTTGAAAGTCTTATTCTGTTAACAGATTCCCAAAACAGAGCAGTCAGCACCGGCCAGAGTCATCCACTTCAGCCTTAGTCCAGACGGATTTGAAATCCTATTATCTCACTGGAGGAAAGGCTTTTAAAGGTAACTAATCCAACAGTCCTCCAGAAGCCTGATTTCCTTGCAGGCTCTCCTTGACCTAACCTCACAATCCTTTACCAGCTATTCTCTGGAGCCTCAGTAAGGAACGGGAAAGAACGACTCTGCCACCCCCTGAAAGAGTGAAGTAGGGTGCCGCTTCCTGTGCACCATCAGGATAAGGGTTTGTTCTCATCAGGACACAGGAGGTGCCATGACTTCCGACATGGCTGCGTTCCCATTCACATTTCCTGCACAGCAACAAGGCGCTAAGTGAGACAGTAACAAACTTACCTTTCTTTTCTTCTCTCTGTTGCTTCCCTGGAGATCAACGCGCAACCCCCCCTCCCACCCCCCTGCCTAATACTTCATTTCCAAAACTGAGAATCAGATCCACCAAAGTACAGCTTCTCTCCACTTATCCAAGTCCAAGGTCCATGGCCGCGTGGACCGTGATGGGGAGGAGTCTGGGGGGGAAGGGGTGTGTCCGGGCCCCTCCCCCCCCACGGCTGACTTCAGTGTCCCTCCCAGGTGCGCGTTACATCCCTTCATCCAGCTGGCTTTTAAAGCTCAGAGGCTAGTGGTTGACAGATTCCAGGGACTGTGGCATCCCTTGCTGAGGCAAGAGAAAATCATCCACTGGTCCACTTGTGTTCTGCTGGGGATCAGAAGAAACAGGCTTTAACACCGACACGGCCCAGGCGGCTGATTTCTGTGTGAACCTGCGGAACATTTAAACAGTATGACACTCTAATCTAATACATGCACAAATGGACTTCTAAGACTTCCATATTTACTACACTCCTTTACCATGTTCAGTCAACAAACTCTAACTACTCCACACAATTTGTATATAGAGTATATACTGTATCCCCAGCATTTCGAGCATGTGTGTTTATGTGTTTGTGATATGCCTATTCTCAGTACAGAAATGTTAACCAAAAATACTGTCAGTATGGGAAGACTGTCTTCTAAAAAAAAAAAATACAGAAAATAGGGTCTACTGTTCTCTAAAACACCACTTACTAATCCTATCTCTCAAGCTCCTCTGGGAGTTCAGTGTTTTAATCTCCTACCTCCTGTCAACTGGACTAAATCCTACCCAGACCTAGCCTCAGGCATTCTCTGCAACCCTCACCTCCCCCACTGTTTCCAAAACTATGCCAAGGATGTAATTCCCAGTTTCTTTCAAACTCCTTCACAGGGCCACTCCTGAGAGCACTCTCCTGGAATATTGGAGGCCTGTGTCCTGCTTGTAGTAGCCCTAATTTCTCAGTTTGAGAGCCCTCCCTGTTGCCCCATCCCCTATGAGTGTGTACACACACACACACAAACACACACACATAAACACACACACACATAAACACACACACACACACAAACACACACACACATAAACACACACACCCCTCTTCCTGTAGGGGCGTGGCAGACACATGACACCCCCCCCCCGAACTTAACTCCTCCCACCCTTCCCTCCCGAACCCCGCGCTCACTGCTCAGCTCTCAGCGTTCTTACAGCACGGTGACACTGAGACCCTCCCTATACTCAGAAACCTCCCTTCCGCTGCGGCTAGGACTCAGTCCCTTACTGCAGACTGCAGGGGCTCCTTACCTGGGCCCCGCCCATCGGTCCCGGCTGGGAGCCTCGGCCCTCCCGGCTCCAGATCCAGGCCGGGGCCGGGTCCCAGCCGCCCGCAAGCCCCACCCCCTCGACCCCCTGCGGCCCGGCCCTCCCCCTCTCGCTCCTTTTCCCCTCCCACCAGGCACCGCAGCCACTTCCGCCTGTCCTCCGGAAGTAGGTCCTGGGTAACCGCTGGTTCCCCACTTCCCCGCCCCATTCGCCAGGTTCTTGCCCGCCCATCACCAACGCCGCCAGGGCAGCACCAGTTCTACAGGGTTCTCAAGGTGAAGGGCCGGCGTGGCTGAAGGGCCCGGTGAATATGTAGCGGAGGCTCAGGGCCGGAGCGGTACTCCGGGGGGCGGGGCGGAGGCTGAGGCCTAGAGGGGGAGTGTGCGTCACTCAGTGCGGCGCGGGAAGTAGCGCGCTTGCGCCGCCGGTTCTCCGACCAGTCGCTCACTTTGATGCTCCTGCGGCCGGAGGCGGCAGGAACTAGGGCTGGAAGTGGAGGCGGAACCTGTGCGGGCTGCCCTGCCTCTTACCTCAATGCAGGAAGGTCGCCTAGCAACTGTCTAGTTGAAGTAGCTTCTGAGGTCACGGACCCTTTTTAGGCCTTCTAGGCACTCTTTATGCTAACAGCCAGTAATCGACAGCCTGTTATGACAAACCAGTTACTGAGCTGAGCTTCCTGAGTAACAGTGCCAGAAAAAGTTTTAATCATCACAATTGCCCACTGTCTCACTGGATGAGGTAGGACATCTCTAAAAGGAAGGAGAGCGCCCGGTTACTGTTTACAGAGCATGAACTGTGCTGAGCTCTTTATAACTAGTAACTGAATATCCACAGGTCAGACTTCCAGATATGGTGTACAGGAGCCACAGAGTTTTAACAGAGGTTACAGAGATGTTAGAGCTGACCCAAATCTTACCGGATAACTGACCAGATCTGTGACACTTGGTCACGTGGTCATGCCTCTAACAAGTGCCACCTGACTTAAAAAAGAAAACCTACTCTTAAGGCTGGAGAGAGGGATTAGCAACTAAGAATTCTTGCTACTCTTACAGAAGACCTGAATTTGGTTATCTGCACCTACATGGTTATTTAAAACCATCTGTGACTCCAGTTTGGGGGAATCTCATACCCTCTTCTGCCTTGGGCCACAAGGTATGCATACAATTCACTTTTATGCATTCAGACAAAAATTCACTCACATAAAATGAAAATCTATTAACTGTACTCAGAACCACTGGACTTAAAAGACCAAATTACACAGTTGATTTTTCTGGAAACATAATACCCTTTACATGTAAGGATTCTGGTTTTATTTTATTCCAGTTCTGCTAGCCACCAGGTATGATACGTGGAAAAGTTGCTAGACCTTCTGTACACCAATTTTCTCATAACTACACTTGGAATAATGAAAGTCCCTCACCTTGCTTAGTGTGATCATTAAATGAATTAATGCATGACAAGTGCTTAGAACTTCCCAGTTCTGTGTCCTAAGGGCTCAAAATGTCTGTAACCATTCTTATGATTTGTGCACAAACATTTCCATGTAGTAATTTTGTTTTGTTTTGTTCTTTTTTAAAATAAGGTTTCTCTGTGTAGTTTTGCTGTCCTGGAGCTCACTGTGTAAACCAGGATGTCCTCAAACTCAAGAAGATCATTCTGCCTTTTGGCCTTCCTGTAATAATCTGACTGTTTTTAAGAATATCTTTTATTTATTAGATAATTTCACACATGTATACAGTGTGTCTTGATCATGTCTACTCCCAACTCTTATGCTTTCTGGGCCCTCTGCAGCCTGTCACCTTCCTACCTCCATTGTCTTTCTGTGTGTTTCTTTGTAACTCACTGAGTCCAATTAGTGCTGGAATGTTTGCTGATCTTGTTGGCTTGATCTTGAGCAGGTGACTCAGAATACTCAAATCCAGTCAGAAAGTGCTAGATTACCCCCATAAGCTCCATGTCACTATTGAACCAGTGAGCCTAATTATCAGACTCTGTTTCAGAAACAGTCTTATGAAGGGCATGATTTGATTTCTTATTTAGTCTCCTTTTTCCTGATCATCCTGTCTTCCCAAGACTCCCTTATTCATAATCTCTCTCTGAAAGTTTAATTTATTAGTCATCACACCATTTTCTACAGTCATTCCCTTCAGTAATTACAGGTGGTGAGGGTAGAATTTTCTAGAAGACTAAATTTCCCTCTATTCTTTTTTTTCATGTTCTTTGTAGCTTTTAAAAAAACGTTGATTTAGCTGGCATTTTCACTTCAAATGTAAAACAACAGAGGACAACAAACCTAGACACATCACAAGAGCTGAGGTGTAAAGCTAGAGACCACATAAATGCTATGAAAAATCTGAGTAAAATCAGAATATTAAGGAGCATCTTGGGAATTTCACCCTTTGGATAGGATTGAGGCTTAGAAAGTGAAACCTCTTGACTCATTTCACATGAAAGGTCTATTTACTCTTTTGTGTCTTTTCCTGACTTATTTAATCCTTAAATTATGATTTTTAACTTAGTCTACTTTGGACCCTTCTCCTAGCTAAGTCACATACTTCTTAAGAGTAGACATCCTATGTACCTTAAAACCCTCACCCTATATTTGTTTAATTTAATAAATATTTTACTGGCCCGCTCAGATGCTGTCATCTTTGTTTGTGGGCTTAAGAGATTTGGTTTCCCCATCACCAAGGTAGGATATGGAAACCTAACCTTTACCTTGCCAGAAGGTCTCATACAGAACTGATGGAACATGAGTGTGGAAGAGAGTCTTTTAAAACTAGAGCTTATAAATATCTATCATAGTTGGGAGTTCACAGACAGTAATCAGAAGTGCCAAGGTGCTGTGTACACTGAGGTTTGCCGGGAAACACTTGCAGTGCTTTTCCTATTTGCAAAAAGAGAGAGACTTGAGCATCTGCTCTCTGTTGTCTATGACCTGCCTTCTATTCTTGAGTTCTTAAAATGTAAGTGATAGAATAGAGAAAGCCAAGTATTTCTTAAACACATTTCTTTACTCATATAATATCTAGCTATTCCATACCTGTTTAAGTATGAATTTGCTCATTTCTGTGTTTCCTTAGACTGGCCCAAATAGGAGCTGCTCTAATGATACACAGTGAATAATTGACGTCTCGGCTAAGGACACTGACTTTTCTAATACTAACTTTATACTTGTGTAGAAGTTTACAGAAGGGAGAAGTTAGGAGAGGGGATAGACCAATCAAGCAACACCATCAGAAACAGGCACACATTTTGCCTTCAGAACACTTTAGTTCATGTGAAGAGGGGGAGGGGAACTCATTCTCAGAAACTGACAAAAATGTAAAAAGAGGTAATGTGAAGAAGTGTGTAGAGGACTGGACAGAGTTCATCACCAGCATTGCCTTGAAGGATAATACCTCAGGTTTGAGAGAAAGAAATACACCCTTTATTTCAAATACAACAAACTCGAGTGAAAATAGTTGTGTTTCTTAAGTTGCAAGCTGGTTCTGATTCTTAAATTCAAGAGCTTGGTTCTGTTCCTGAGTCCAGTGAACAGGGTATCATTTGCCCTGATCGAATCACTTCTCTGCTTCTCTAAAACATCTGCAATTTGAAGAAAATAATGGCAACTCATAACCTTGTCATTCATCTGTTTTGAAGTATCTTTTTTAAAAGCCAAAATAACCATTTTTAATTGTTGAAATATTTATGTGATTACTGTCTTAAGCAATAGTCTTTATTAAGCATATAGAGAAATACGTTTGCTAATCTTCCCCAGGACAATTTCTGTTCTTTGCTAGGTGTATGATACATTCTTTTCTGTCTTTACTCTGAGACAAAAATGTTAACCATATCAGCCCTCTCAGAGCAAACACTAAACTCCTTCAGAACAATGTGAAAACATAAGTTAAAAGTGGGTCAGCAGTCCAGATTGTGAGGTGGAAAAGCCACAGGCTACATAACAGTTCAGTGTACCATAGTGCCTGCCACCTTATAGTGGTCTCACTGATATGTGACTCTGTGTGTGTGTGTGTGTGTGTGTGTGTGTGTGTTGACCGATTTATTCCTAGGAATTATTAAATAGCTTGCTTTTTCAGATGATTGGCCTTCTCAAGCTTCCTTGCTTACATTCTGACATGCTTTTTGAGTGGTTGAAAAACACCTGCAACTTTGGTAGAGAATGGGCCAGAGCTCTTCAGCTATAACTGGAGGAGAATATCCCTGGAGGTTGGGGTGTTGCTTTCCTTTCCTTGGGTTAATATTGGAAACAGCCTAGCTTCATCTCACGGAAGAGATTGTTGGCCTGAGGCACCCAAAGACTTTAGACCCAGCTCCTTTCAGCCTTAGATACTGCCTCTCCATTTCCTGAAGTTACCAGATTTTATTACCGATTTAAATGCGATCCTCCTCGAAACTTCATTGTGTTTTTTTCTTGCTTGTATTAAAATTCACTCTGGACTAGTTCCTTTCTACATTCCTTAGATCCATAATAACCACAGTAATAACCAGAAAAGACTTGGAAAACTGAGCAGCATTTGAACTCAAGGCTACAGGGACTAGGGTGCTCTTATCCTCTGTGCCATAGCTCTTCCAATACAGGCTAGACTCCTCCTCTCCCACATTTCCTTTTTCCACACATATAAGACTGGAGCAGTCATGGAAGACACTTGGGTTCTAGTGATTCACTGTGTAGAAATCTTCCCAGGACGAGACTATGGAATGGAATCAAAGCTAAAAAACAGGAGTAGAAAGAGAAAAGAATCTAGATACCAGGGAAGAAGCAGAACTTGAAGCTAAAATATGAGTGAGTTTTACTGCCTTCAGGAAAAAAAATTACTAGAAAATAGAATGCAGCCAAGAAAACTTTTTAAAATTGATTGCACATTGCAGAAATCTCAACCAAGAGAGCCAAATTTGTGAAATAATGGAAAATAGAAAATAGGTAATCCAAGAACAAAATATACATTGTCCTCCCATTAAAAAGTAAGGAGACGTGGGAGAGCAGGGGTCTCCTGTACAGGGAGAGCTATGGCAAAGATGAGAGCACACTAGTCCCTGCGGCCTTGAGTTCAAGTGCTGCCACATCACAAAGCTTTGTATCGATGGACAGACTCTTGCCCCCTCAGTGCCCACGTTTCCCCACTTGCCAAATAGGAAAGTGGCCAGTGAGGGCTGGAGAGATGGCTCAGACGTTAAAGGCTAGGCTCACAACCAAATATATAAGGAAAGTGGCCAGTGAGAAGTGCTATGAAAATGAAGAGTGGCCAGGAATGATGCTGTGTTATACAAAATTCTAGCTTCAGTTACTTGAAAGAAGGAACTTTTAGAATAACTGTACTTGCTAGTTTCCTGTGTCAACTTGACACAAGCTGGAGTATTCACAGAGAAAGGAGCCCCAGTTGTGGAAATGCCTCCATGAGACCCAGCTGTAAGGCATGTTCTCAACTAGTGATCAAGCGGGGAGGACCCAGCCCATTGTAGGTGGTACCATCCCTGGGCTAGTGATCTTGGGTTCTATAAGAAAGCAAGCCAGTAAGTAACGTCCCTCCATGGCCTCTGCATCAGCTCCTGCTTCCTGGCCTGCTTGAGTTCCAGTCCTGACTTCCTTTGGTTTGATGAACAGCCATGTGGAAGTGTAAGCTAAATAAACCCTTTCCTCCCCAATTTGGTTTTTGGTTACGATGTTTGTGCAGGAATAGACTTAAGACAATAACCTTATTAAATTCTAGGATCCCATAGATGAGCACATTGTCATTGTAGAATCTATTAGTTGTTTTAAACTGAACTTACTGTCTACTTTGTTTTCTGGATCATTCTTAGGTAGCTTTCATGTATTTAATTAAATCTTGTCTTTCAGTATGATTTGTGGATGTAGGAACTTGGGTCTTGGTCTTGTATGTCTCTTAAAAAGCTAAGTACAGAGAACATAATCATAATAGTTATTGGATTTTTAAAAAAAAAATAATTTGGGATGTGTCTGGTTTTTGTGCTTTAATTTTAATGCCACTTTGAAAGAACCAAGTGAACCTGGTTGAAGGTTCCAGTAAGTTAACAGAAGGAACAATTTAGGAAAGGGATATTTTAAGCCACCTTCGATTACCTTCTTCAGCTGGGGTAAAGAGAAGGGCGAAAGAGCATGCCCAGTGCCTCATGGTGGGGTCTTGCATCAAGCCAGAAACTGGAAGATAAGAGTATAATCTTGACCTCTACGCAAACCTCAGTTTCTTTTCTACAAAATGAAGATACTAAGAAAGGAACTACCACGCACTGCTGTTCAGAACATCATATAAAATTCATGTACAAAGTAGTCCGTATATGAGTTTTGGCTGTAATCACTTTTTTTTTTTGCAAGAGATAAATCACACTGTCTCAATATGAAAGTCTGTACATTTGGAGAACAGCCTTTAGGATGGCAGAACCTTCATAAGGCCTGAAAGTGTTTCCAGGTCCCCTTTGACATTTATGTTGCACCATATTATATATATTGCTTGTTGAAGCTATATTTCTAGGACCCAGATCCATCTCATAATGCTAATCTAAGCAAAAAGGTGCTAATTTCAGGGTACTCATAACTCCTAAGCTTCCTGTGGCAACCCAGGATGAGATCTAATTTTAGTAAGAGAGCAATATTATTGATCATTCCGTCTTCCAAAGTCTGCTGCATTGGGCACTGAGGGTGGCTACCTTCTAAAACTCTACTAGCTTGGTTTCATGCTCATAAATAGCTCCCCACCACTTCAAAGGTTGCCAGGAGCCACCTAGGAGAAGCTAAAAAGTAATTTTCCTAAAATTGTTCCACCATGGACTGCAAAGTTATGATGTATTCCCCTTTTTTTTTAGGCAAGACCTAGGAGATTACATTTAGAAAAGATTCCTGCTATTAATATGCTTTTCCTGTTTTCATTAAATATATATAATAATCACCAAGTATTAGCCCTCCCTTTTGAGCAGATTTCTACAGAACAATGCAGTCTGTCTTGTAGTGTTGCTATATAGACAAAAAATGATTTTTTAATTTTTAATGATTCTATAAAATTTCCTAAAATTATTAGTAATCATAAGCTCTTTTATAATAGACCTGCTATTAAGTTGTTTCTGATGTCAAAACTGCAAAGAGAACTCTGCCAGTCTTCAAGTGTCATCAGTTAATTGCTTCTGAGATAGAAAGCAGACATCTACATCTTAGAGAACATTCCAAGAGGTTGTAAAATGATTAACCAAAGGTCATAAAAAGGGAACTAATAATTTATTGTATGTGTAAGGACAGGGTTTATCTATACAGAACTTCATTGATAACTTATAGTCAGTTGTTCACTCTCCATGAATCTGTAGAGCTAGTGACAGATAATGTTTAGCCAGATAATTACTCTTAATAGATATGCATGTAAACATTCTCTGTTATAAACTTCTTATTCAATTTATGATTTGAATTTATGTTTGAACTTCTAGTGAACTTTTGTTAAAAAGGAATGCTTGGAATAACCATGTGACCTGCTCTTCTAAAAAAGGTACAAAAAAAAAAAAAAAAAAAAAAACTAGGAAAGATCACATTGCATAGCATTGGGAGCAAGGGCCTTATTGTTAGAGAGCAGGAGAGAGCAAGGTTAGGAGAAGAGATCAGAGAAGAGCATCTTTGGAGAACTTTTAAGAAAACTTTTTAAGAGAACTTTTAGAGAGAGAACTTTGTGAAGAAGAAGAACTTAGAAATAAAGATTAAAATCGCTTTTTAAGGTGTCCCTTTTTCTTCCTGCGATTTTCATTAGCAGGCTGAGAATCAGAGCCAAGAAGTTCCTGCAGAGAAGGGACAAAGGCTACTTTTTCTTACCCTCCTCTGCTTTACTATGAGTGCTAAACATCAGACATTGCAGCTCTGGCCTTAGAGGAACTCAGACAGGCAGGTCAGCTACAGTAGCAAAATGACTTAGACTTAAGATAGGTAAATGTTTTATTAAACAGCAATTCTAAATATCTCCCAAGACCAAGTCTTGCCCCATCAGACACTCTTCCTCCCTCAACTACCTTCAAGAGAGAACCAGAAAGAAGAACTTCTGGGGCTAACCACTGGCAAAAAGCACTTTTATCTTGGTAAATACTACATTTTAACATCTTAGCCAAAAAAATACAATTAAATAGTACCAAGTACATTCATACTTGTGTGTAACGAATCTCCAGAATTGCTTTCATCCTCTAAAACTAAAACTCTCTGATGGTAGGCCCAAGCAAAGAGCCACTATTTACTTTATATCCGTTGATATGGCTGCTCTGTGCACTTCTAAATTTTAGTGAGATTATGAGTTCATACCTTCAATTATCATATGTATGTTGAATGCCTCACATATCTACCTCCAGTCCAGATGTCTTTACTGAAATCCAGACTCACTGGAAGGTCTTCTAGCTAATGTCATTTCACCATTTCTTCCTTAGGGGCTCTATTCCTAGTCCTTTAAGTGGCCTTCTAACTTAGACTTATGTGACATAAGTAATCTATAATTCTCAGCCTTTCAGAAAATACTAATAGCTTTATACTCATTAATTCCTAATTCACTGGATTCCCACAACTCTTAGGTTTGCCCTTCTAGCCCATTCATAGTTTTATAACACCTGATGACCTGCAGAACCACTCTACCAGGGATACCCAGTGCCACTGGGACTTGGGAAAGTGACCTTTTTTGGACTCTGTTTCAGTGTTTCAGCCCTTCCCACCTACCTCCATTCTCTGCAGACTCTCTTGGTGCAAAACCATGGTTCTCCTAGTTCTTTCCTGCA
The DNA here is from genome assembly GCF_021556685.1 of Rattus norvegicus. NCBI lineage: Eukaryota > Metazoa > Chordata > Mammalia > Rodentia > Muridae > Rattus > Rattus norvegicus. The sequence continues at coordinate 39,484,463 of NC_141543.1, read as the reverse complement.
GCCCCTTTAATTCTTCTTTTCTAGCTTAGTTCCATTCATTTGTGACACCTGCTGACCCACAGAAAAGCTCTCTACTAGGGAACTCCCCCCAGCCATCACTTAGCTAGAATCCAGAATGGGCAGCAGCCAGAACAGAACATCAGCCCAACAAAGATGAGACCCTATATCAAAACCAAGAAACACTTCAAACTCCAGATGCCTAGATTACAGCACATAATAGTAATTAATAATAATAAAACTATGAATGACCAAGACATATGCTTTCTAGCAACTCTATTGCAGTTAGGCCCTAAGAAAAGCAGTTCAGCTGAAGCATGGGACTTCAAAAATAGTTACTATAAATATGTTAAGGGCCATAAAGAATATATTTAAATGTTTTAATGAAGGTTGTGAGAATATACATAAAGAATTGAATGAAATGATGGGGGAAAAACTCAAGACAGGAAAGTAGAATTTTAGCAAAAAAGAGAATCATTAAAGAAAACCCAAACTAAAGTAAAACTGAAAATGCAGAACTCAAGATGTCAAGCAAAAACCTCAGAAGTAAGCTTCAACAACAAATTAAAAGACATGGAAGAGAGAATTTCAGGTCTTGGCAAGTAGAAGAAATGGAAGCTTAGTTAAAGAAAATGTTAATTCTAAAAGAAACAGTCAGAGAAAATACTAAATCTAAAAATAATTCCAGGCTAAAAATAACCAAGTTACAGATAATTTCTGCAGCTTATCAGAGCTCCATAGTTAGGACTTGTTCAGACTCTACTCCAAGATTCTGTATGTGACTGTAAACCAGTCTGCTGCCTCATAATTATATAGAGAGTTGTAGATTGGTAGATGTTTCCTGAAAGACCACACTACCCATAGCCTGCATGAATCATAAATCTTCCCTGGAAGCAAACAAAAATATCTGATCATTTCTTGCCTTAGTTTTCCCAAAATTGCCACATGGTAACTCTGTTAGGTTTGTGTCAATTTGACACAACCTAGGATCATCATCTGAGAAGAAGAAACCTGGATTGAGACAATGTCCCTATCAAGTTGACCTGTGAAAAAGCTTGTTGGCATTTTCTTGGTTAGTGATGGATATAGGAAAACCCAGCCCACTAGGGTGTTCCCACCCCTGAGCAGTTGGTTCTGGGTTGTATTAGAAGGCAAACTGAACAAGTTAGTAGGTGGTGTTTGTCCTTGCCTTCTGTTTCCATTCCTGCCTAGAGTTCCCTTTCATGATAGATTACCACTGTAAGCTGAAACAAACCCTTCCCAAGTTTCTTTTGGTTATGGTGTTTATCACATAGCAAACTAGAACAGTTATAGTAACCAGAGGAGAATTAAGACACAAAGTTCAGGAAAACGTGATAGCAGGGAGGGCTGGGAGAAAAGAATGGTCCTGCTTCCTGGATAAACATGACCATCATTACCAGCCTTCATCTTCTTCCTTGGTAAGAAGCCATTACACCTCCAAGAGAAGATCAGTGTCACAGAAAGCACAGTTTATTTACTATCCCAGTGGTTTGGCTGAAATGGTAAGACAGTTTAGAAGTCTCAGTGCATTAACATGTAACCTTTGTTTCATGCAAAGACTCCATGGTGAGACTTTGCTACATAGGACCTCAGAAGATTTCTGTTCTTACACCATGCTGTCTATGAAGCCAAGGAGAGCCTGGCAGGGGACTTCATTGTAGTTTACCCCCTTTTTATTTCCTGCCTCAATGTTTTTTCCCTTCAGTTGCTTTCATAAGACTGTACAACTCACAATGTATTAGCATATAAACTATTGTTCACATTTCTGTTTCTAGGCAAAGGCACTTTTCCATAGAAACATAGCAGTTCCTTTCCCAACCAAATTATTATTACACATCCCTTGTGGAAGATTCCAAATTATTGGCTTCCTGACATGGTGCCTATGAAATGTTCTTGGAAAACCGTTAAACCCAGACCTAATCAAATCTTTAGACTTCATTTGAAGGGTGATAGTACTTAAACATAACACTGGAAAGCAACAGATAAGTCAAGAATATGCAGCCTTCTCCCCAGATTCTTCGAGGGGATTCCATACCATATGTTAAAACCATAAAGTAGGAATTGTGGGGGAGATTGATCTCCAAATGGAATCCTCAGAACTTGGCTGCATCATAGATGAAAGTTCCATTAAAATCTTTAGAAGACAATTATAAAAATTTAAAAATGACTTAGAGAGAATGGTAAGATAGTTCAGAAGGTAGGGGAGCTTGCCACCATACCTGAGAACCTAAGTTGGATTTCTGGAACCTACATAGTGGGAAAAGTGACTTCCTCAAGTTGTCCTTTAGCATCCCCACATGCAGTATGGCACAAGTACCATGCACATACACAGCTTTAGTGACTTGTATATTAGTGGTGGTTACTAATAGAATAATTGTTACGTTCCTTTGATATGATAGTAGTATATAACTCTACAAAATATTGTCTTTATTAGGTGATTCATACTGAAGCAATCATTGTGCTGTATCTACTTTATATTCTCAAAAAGTATTTATATCCTTGTGTTTGTGGAAGGAAAAAGGGAATTTACATTTTGTAAAATATTGGCATTACTGAATGTAAGTTGAAGTCTTTTATAGTTCCAGTCTATTGACACCTAACTGCTTAAAACTTTTCATAGCCAAAAGTAAGAAGACAAATACCCTGGGGAAAGTGGGTCAACGTTAGGATATGCCCTTGTGGGAAGAAATGTGTTAATCATTTTCCTCAGCCAGTTTCATGTTAGCAGCCAATATGAGATCAGAGGCTATTATGTACCTCAAAGTGGATAGTCACACCCAAATTGCTATCCTCTCAAGAGTCTTTTACCTTTCCTGTCCGGCAGTTAACCAGGTAGGGGGAAAAATCAGTGTCATTTCTGCATATACAAGTTCTTTGTTGGCAGAATAATTAGCAAGGAGTTCAGAGAGTTCCTTCTCATAAAAAGCTGCATTCCGTTTGAAGGAGTTGAAAGCAATGAAGCTCTTCAGAGAAATTGTTTTTTACAGATAAATTTCAAGTGATGATACATACAGCCTCTTAGTGACACACGTGGATTAAGTAATATTCTTAAATGCACTTCAGGCTTCTGATATTAGCACTACATTTTTGCTCAAGGTGGAAACTTTCCCAACCTAGTTTGTTTTGACCTAGTTTTCCATCATTTACCTGGCCTCAATCCCCAAGATTCTTCCAGGCAAATAGACTTCTGCTTTGTCCCTGAACATCTGACTGACCAATCTGTACTCTTTCCCATTACAGATGGAAAGCATGCGTGTGTTACACTTATGCAGCCAATCTGGCCACCTATGCTCTGAACTCCAAAAGGATATTCTTCAAGTAGAGTTCTTTTCTGTTTTGTCTTGGGAGCAGCTTCTCTCATGGCTGTGAAGTGCTTACAGTTCACAAATGTTCGTTCTTCCTGTGTATATTAAAAGTAACCTTGTAATCAAAGGCTGAGCTCATGGCAAGCAGCCCCCAAATTTTAGTGGCTTATAAAAACATAGACACTCAGTAGTCCCGTGTCAGCAGCAGCAGCACTGCTTAAGGGTATGGACAAATTTAGAGTTGTCTTACTTACCTCTGATTCTCTTCACCAATGGTTACCCAACTGAGATTCAACTCATGAAGGTGGCAGGAGTGTCAGTGGCAAACAGAAACAAAAATCCTTGGATCACATCAAGATCTTAGATCAAAACTGACACGCTATCACTTCTGCTCACATTCCGTGGGTCAGAGCCCAACATCGATGAGGTAATTGGTGAACCTTGCAAAGGGCTAGGAGAGAGAGAACTGTAGGCAAATTTACCTTAGCTTCCCTTGAGCTTGGTTTGTACTTGCAATTAAGTTCTGGCTAAGAGAATGTAGAAAGATGTGATACACTGCCTCTTGCCCTTGCTGGTCTAAGACCTGTCTTCTCCTGCATGCCAGCTAGGGACATGTAGAACTACAGATACTGATGTCATGGCTATTCTGCCAACCCTACCTCTATCCTGTTACAAGTATCTTATTCATAGTCCTGGGGTTGTGCATTTCAGTTACAGTGCCTTAGAACCATCATTAATTTATAGTTCATTCAGGAACTATTCACTAGGGGTCTTTGTGCCATAAATCATGCTTGGCCTTGGAGAAGTGACAATGGGCAAAACCTACTTGGCTATTTTGTATCTTGAATGACAAATCTTGACATGAATGAGTTGTATTGAACTTATAAAGTTGTATAGAATTAAGTCTCTAGTAATGCAAGGAAAACTCGACACACAATGTACAAGATCTTTGGGCTGTAACAATTTTGACTTACTATGTGTGACAGTATACTATGATTTCACAAGATGTTGCTGCAGAGAACTTGGTGAAAGGTTCACAGGATCTCTGTAGTCTCACATCTACCTTAATATGTATAAGCTCAAGCCAAAAAAAAAAAAAAAAACCAAAAAACAAAAAACCCAAATACCCTCAAGCCCTTGGTTTCATGCCTATGCCCTAGAATTAAGTTATAAGACTAAAATATCAAAAAGGTCATTGATGATAACTTGAACTGGTAACAACTCAACTTCACCCATGCAAAAGACAGCAATGCCCTGACATAGTAGAGTGGTTATTTAAATGAATTAAGCAGAGAAATGCCAGGCAAGAATACTTAGCCTAAACCATGAAGCAAGGGCAATACAAAGTACCTTTCTCTTTAAATAAACATCCATATAATTTATCACCCAGCCAGAGGCCCTTGAAAATAGTCACATTGAAACAACTTGTGCAATGAACTATGTTGGCCACTCTACCTTTAATACATTGTATTGTTCTTTGTTAGAGCAACCTAGCTTCTTCGACTAGTATGGACATCAGTGACTGTTTTGTAAGCTGAGGTAAGATATACAAGTGTGGGTAACAAATAATTCCCAAACTTAAGCAGCTTAAATGTACCCAAATGTTTATTTCTTGCCCATACAAAAGATAATAAGGTGTTTGTAGTCTTGTGTCTATTTAACTAATTTGGATTATAACCTTCCTGGGTTGTTAGAAACTGGAAACAAAAACCAAAAGGGGGCATGATTTTAGGGGCCAATCCACTGGCTTCAACAAGACAAGTGTTCATCTTGTTCTCCTTCAGATAACAGTTCACAGGTGAGCAGGTGGGTGGTCCAGAGCATTGGTTGAAGTGCCTCATAAGGTTATCTCGGCACCAGTGTCACTTTTCCTCAGCAGTCTATAGCATCCACAGTTCAGTGAGACTCGTTGGCAATTTAGGATGTCCATAATTTAGATCTAGATACTAAATTATGATATTCTAAGTTACAATTTGTTGCAACCACTAACTAGAATTAGTACTTAAGCTCTATGTGGACAGATCTGTTTCTTTCCATGAGAATATAAACTGTGCTAAAGGCTAGGCTGCCTTGGGAAGACTTCAGTGTTGTGACAAACCCTCTGGGACAGGATAGTAAAGATGAGATGTAAACATGCAGACTGTTATTTCCAGAAGCAGTGAGTAGGGGCTAGTGTAACTATTGGTTTCCTACACAGTACTGAAGGCCTCAGTGAGAAGGCTGGATAAATCAACCACACTGTGACTGTAACTAACAGCTGAGTAACTAGGAAGCCCTTAGAAAGAATGCAACAAGATATGTGTATTTTCACAAGAAAGTGAGTCACTATATAAATGCAAATGTGGTAATGTCATATATGCTAAGATTCCTTTTGTTAGAAAATCAAAACCATATGTTTGGAGAGGAAAGTGCCCATTTGGAGGCATGGTGCTGAGCAGCAGTTAAGAGCAGTGCCACGCTGCTGCTTTAACTTCCCCCACATGTAGTCCTAGTGATGCTATGGCTGTTTCAGGAACTAAGAGAGGTTCTTGTTTGAACAAATTCCTAGAAATATAAATGGGCAGATTATTAATTTAGCTCCTTCCAAAAATTACGTAATACTTGAGTTTAAAGTGATTGTATTCTAACAAGAAGGGAAGGAAATGTTGTAGCTCTGGCTGGCTCCTACCTTCCTAGGCATCTCAGGCAGCAGAGCAGAGTTCACTGTTGGGAATTTGTTTCTTTTCTGCCACAGCTGCCATCTTACTTTCCTGAAACCTTTCAGTCCTTGCCTAATCAATGAAGAGCTTGGTCTAAGCATTGTAAAATCAGCATATGGTCTCTCCATCTCCAGTCTACCTACGACGTTGTAGTTATGGAACTGGCTGAAAGAATACGGTCAGGAAGGTGAGAAGTGAGCTAAGGGTGCCCATGTAGGCCCCATAGGGGATGGCATGAAGCTGCTTAGTCACTGAGACCTTGCTCTGTGAAAAAGTCGAGAGTTGATATTTGTCCACTGTCCTGTGCTCCTGGCTGACTGCTGAGACATAACAGAGACTGGAATGAACTTCAGGGCACATCCTAATTTCTCCTAACTGCCTCAGCCATGATGGGACAATCAACTTCAAGGTAAGCTGAAGATTTGTGAGGACAAAAAAGACTCAGAACATGCCCTTTCAAAAGTTCACCAGGGTTAGCTAGTGTACTAGTCTATTTTCTGTTGCTACAACAAGGTAATTGATGCTGTATACATTATAATGCAGTCTATTTAGCCCATAATTTTAGCAGCTGAGTCATTCTAAACAGCATTGTGCCAGGGTCCTACCGAGGATTACTTGGCTGCATCACAGCATGGCAGAGAACCTGAAAGGGAGTCAGCCATGTATAGAAGGAATAAAATGCTTTAGGAATGTGTGGTTAGCACTGGCTTCCTAACAGCCTGATATTTTAAGAGCTTTAGTAGCTTCAGGAGACCAGTATTAGGTCTCCTAGGGCCCTTTCTAGGGGTGATGGCCATTACAACTTAACCACTTGCTACTAGATTGTCTCTTCTGTTTCCACTATCTTAACACCCCTACACTGGGAATGAGGGTTCTGGAACACACACATACACACATACACACACACACACACACACACACACACACACACACACACACACGTTGTGGTGGGGTGGGAGGGTCTTTAAGTTATTTCCAAGCTGTAACAGCTAGTTCCCAGAAAAAATCCAAAGGAGATAGTTTCCAGAGTTCTAGATATGGGAAGAGGTGAATGGAGAGCTCAGTAATGACGCAACTTTCCCCATAAAAGTAGTTTTTAGAGTTCTTGTTAGCAGGAGCGAAATGGCGAAATTACAGGAAGAATAAAGATTAGTCAGTGTTGCGGTTATAGAATTTCTGTTATAATAACAGGCTTGGCTTCATCTTTGATTTAAAAGAAGCATCCTGATAAGAAAACAGGAACATTGGACATTCCTTGCCTTAGGGTTGTTTGTTTGTTTGGGTTTTTGTTTACTTATTTTAATGGTATAATCAGAGAACAGAGCCTAGGAACAAACTGCTCAGTAAGTTATTTGAGTAATTTAGAAAATAGAAATTAAAGACACCAATCTTTTTCTTTTCTTGATATAGGTTCTCACTATGAAGCCTTATCTTGGGACTGATAATGTAGACCAGGCTGGCCTTAAACTCATAAAGATCCACCTGCTTCTTCCTGAGTGCTAAAATTAAAGGCATGTGCCACCATACCTGACTAAAATACTGAATTTAAATGACCTTAAGATGCCATAACTATTAATACATAGTAAATTTCCTCTATCTCATATATTGTTTGAAAAATGGTAATTTTTGTGTTAGAGACAAACAGAAACAAAATGGGGAGAATGACAGTGACACCCACCCACCCCACCCCAGCCAACCCAACTTTACTGAGGCCAACAGACTTTAAGAAGGATAGATTTTGTCCAGTTGAATTTACTTTAGAATCTTGATTTTAGAACAAAACATAGTTAGTTCTTGAGCTAAATTCCTTATTTCTCAAAAGTAATAAACTATCAAGAAGGTCTGTGAGCTGTGAAAGAATTCTGTAGGAAGTAAGGCTAAAGGTCACAATCTTCCAGAGTGTAACCAGATTCCAAGAAGGAGAGGAAAAGTCACTCGTAAGTACTTGGGCAGAGAAAATCTAATGTCATATATATCAGCGAGTACCCAGAAATCAGCTTCAGAGAAAGGAAAGTAACAAATACTATGACTGGGAAGAGGGCTCAAGTCAGTAAATTGCTTGTCTTAAAAGCAGGAGAACCTGAGTTTGATCCCCAGGAGCCACATTAAAAACAAAAAGGCTAGGAATGGTAGTATGTGCTTGTAGTCCCAGGGCTGCACAGGCTGTCAGGCAGATCCCTGGTACTTGCTGACCAACTAGTCTATCTTACTTGGCGTGTTTCAAGCTAGCGAAAAACCTTGGCTCAATAGAAGATGGACATTTAAGAATAATACCCAAGATTGCCATCTTCCCAAAACAACAACAAAATGAAAAAAGACATACAAATTTCAAGGAAACTAAAGCTAAGTTTATGAGACTTCTGTTTACTATAAAAGGGAAGCAAATTAAAAGCCTGCAACAGCAGGGTTGGGGATTTAGCTCAGTGGTAGAGCGCTTGCCTAGCAAGTGCAAGGCCCTGGGTTTGGTCCCCAGCTCTGAAAAAAAGAAAAGAAAAAAAAAAGCCTGCAACAGAAACATAAAATTTCTAACTGAACGCTCAATATGTATATTTAGTGGCAGATTAAATGGCTCAGAGAAACCAATGGACTGGAAGACAAATTTGATCCAGAATGAAACTTGGAACAAGGTGGAAGTCTGATAGATGGGAATAAAAGGCCAAGAGACACAGGAGATCAGCGAAAAGGTGATATATATATTAATCCTGGAAGGAAGAAAGAAAAGAGATTAATATCTCAGCACTAGTTTACTGAGACTTAAAGCCACAACTGCAGGAGCACAAAGAAACCAAAATAAGATAACATTTGTCCACACTAAAATATGTTGTAATTAAAGTCAGGTAAAGACAGAGAAACAAACCTTAAGCCTTTAAAAATATGCTAAACAAATACATGGCCAGATGGTTTGATGTGACAAAAAAAATATGAGACCTATCCAAGAAATGTATAATAACAATATTCTAAGTTAGGTGTGGTAGCAAATACCTGTAATCCCAGAAGCTAAAAGGCTGAGGCAGGAAGGCAACAAGTTATAGGCTAATCTATGGAGCAAGCTCTAAAAACACATTTTAATTTAGACTAAGACAATATGATTTTCAAACTAGAGGGGAAATAGAATAATTATAAAAGAATTGTAATAGAATAATTCTGATATAATCTAAAGACAGGAAATAACTGAAACCAAGTGAAATTAAAAATAGTAAGATTTAAATCTAAAACAATAAGCAATTATGCATTAAAAACATTCCTGTTAAAATGAATTTTTAGACTGAATTAAACAGTACTGTAGGCCATTTCCAAGTAGCACATCCAACATATGAAAAAGCACAGAAACACTGAAAGTAAAAGGATGGAAAGAGATACACCATGCATCACTAATTGGAAAGAAATGAGTCTACTAATGTCAGAGAAGAGACTAAGCAAAAGGCATCACTAGAATCAGGTTTTCCTCCATAAAGTTTCAATGAGCCTGTTCTGTATGGCATCGGTAAAGTGAAATCCTCAGTAAAGGACTAACTCAACAAACTACCACTCATTAGTAACAGTGATGTGTGATACATTACAAAGTTAACCTAATGACTTCATGTCGGCGACTATACCCAGCATCCGCAGAACCTTTTCCAATGATGTAAGCATCATTAAAGCAGTGCAGGCTGGGCCTAAAGCAAGTCTCAGCATAATTTTAAGGACGGCAAATACAGACTGTTTTCTGAACACAATGAAATAATAAAATGGTACCTGGGACACCCATATGTTAGCATGTCTAAAAATAAACTCCTAGCCCCTTATCGGATATATGCTATAATTTCCTCCTTTTCATCTCTCACTTAGATTATTTATATTGGGGGCTCTTGTTTAGTCACCCCAAAAGTTCATCAATTTTCCTACACTTGCGAGCCAGCCTGGACTTTGCTGATCTCTGTTGTACTGTTTTGTCATTAATGTTTACTCTCCTCTTCATAGCTTTCAGCTTTTAAAAATAAGAACATTCGTCAATTTAACAGTAATGTTTATATAGTAATTTTTTTTAAGTTCCAAGGCAGTATTACTAGAGTTTGAAATAAAAACAACAGGAAAGGTGAGTTGAAAGTCTTGGCAGCTGACAAGGAATGGAAGAGAGGAAGAGAGCGAGCCGTGCCTATAGAATTAGTGCCCAAGAAAGCAGGCAAGTTTAGCAATGGATGGCCCAAGGCAGCTAGCTGTATGGCAGAAGTGGGGGCACTCTGGGGAAAGAATAAGAAAGACCACAATGTCAGGGCAGTATGCTTGGCCTTTTGACAAATATGCAAAAAGAAAGATGGAAAAGGGAAGATTACACTTTCTGAGTTAGAGCTCAGGGGGTGGGAGGTGGGGCGAGCATGCAGTGCCATGTAACGGACTCTGGAAGCAGCTGTTTGTATGGTATTTTTAACAGAAAATGCAGGCTTCATTGGGAATGGTAGTAGTACATACTTCCAGCACCTAGGAACCAGAGGCAGGATTGCAAGTTAAAGGCCAGTCTCATTTATAGAGCAAGTTCTAAATCAGCTAAGCAAACATAGTGAGAGCTATTTCAAAACAAGGATGGAGATGGCTCAGTGTGTAAAAAGTGCTTGCTGCCAAGCCTAATGGCCTGAGTCCAGTTCCCAGTGTTAGCATTCTGTCTAAGCTCTGCCCCACAGTTACCTGGCAACAGCCAGGTATGCCTGACACTATCAAAGGGGCTGCTTGCCCCACCCTCTCTCTTGTTCTCTTGCTCCTCTCTTGCTCTTGCCTTTCTGCCCCCACTCTCCCCATTCCCTTCCCCTCTCTCTCTCCACGTGCTCATGACCAGCCTCTACTCCCTCTCTTTCTCTGCCTTTCTCTGCCTCTACTACCCTCTTGCCTCCCCTCCCCATGCCATGAATAAACTCTATTCTACACTATACTGTTATCTGGCTGGTCCCTCTGGGGGAAGGGATACCTCAGCATGGGCTGGCAGAGACACCCCCTCCCTCAACACCTCACCACACCTCCACAGAACATATCCCCCCTCTATCTTTTTAAATACATCACACAGGACATCCACATATGTGTGTGGTGGGTGGGGCGAATGTGAAAGCCAAAAGACAGTTGGTCAGGTTGTTAGGCTTGGCAACAAGTGCCTGTGCTCACTGAGCACTTTGGCTGCCCCTTTTCACTATTCCTTAAAGAACTGTGTTAGTGGGTTCCCCATCCATTTTACAGGTAAGAAAATTGCAGGCAAGATAGGAAACAAACTCATAACTGTTGCATTGACTGAAACACTGGTCCTAAGTGTGTATCTGAGACCACAGGAACTGTGCCCTCCTCAGAGTCCCTGAGAACCCCAGGATCTCCCCTTATCTTTTCAGATTTTAATGGGCACTTACTAAAAACAGCCATAGTTAAGATGGTGAAGACTTTGGCGCTCACTGATTCTTCTTGTATAATCTCTAGCAGATCTGTGAATAACCGAGTTTAAAAAAAATCACAACTACAATAAAAGCCAAAAAGGAGGAAGGGTGAGGCATGGGAAGCAAAATGTACATAGCATGGGTGTCTAGGTTGCTTAAAGCTGCCTCAGGCTGGAGGCTCTTCTTGCTAAACCCCTCTCTCAAAGACAAAGCATGCTTGCTCAGAACAATAGGCTGGTTATTTAAAGCAAGATTAACACTGAGAAAAAGCTTGGTTTCCTTACCTCTTTTCTCATTTTATCTGAATATGGCATGGACCATGGGAATTTCCTTGAGTTTCAGTTAAGAATTGTCTACTATCTTCTATCTTGAAGATCCAAAATGCCTGGATAAGAACCACTACTTGGCCAGCCTTTCTTGATACATCCTCATTTACATTACTTTCACTTCAGGTACTCACTCTTTCTCCATCTACAATTACACTGACTTTTCTTTTTTTTTTTTTTTTTCTTTTGGTTCTTTTTTTTTCCCGGAGCTGGGGACCGAACCCAGGGCCTTGTGCTTCCTAGGTAAGCGCTCTACCACTGAGCTAAATCCCCAGCCCCTACACTGACTTTTCTTATCTCACCTCCAGGAAGACGGGTTCACTTTCAGACTAAGGTGCTTCTCCTTTCCAGAATTCGTACCCCACAGTGTAGTCCCAGGAAAGCAATGATGAGATTCAGTTGTGTCTGCCTGCCTTTTCTGAGGCCTTGTCTTCTTTTCTGAGGAGGGACTCAGATCCACCTGCTTCTACCTCCTGAGTGCGGGCTAGATGAGATTTTTAGAATTTACCTTTTTACATTCTTTGGGATTTTCTATTTGTAAACTTCACAAATTCTAGAAAATTCCCAGCTCAGTTCCCCTTATTCCTTCTTTCATCGTTCTCCTTCTGAACTATGATTAAACGTTAAAAATAACTCCATTCACTGAAAAACAAATCCCAATAGAGCTTCCCAGACACCTACATTCCCATTTTGAAGCTACATTTTAGGCAACTTCTTCACATATCGTTGAGTAATTGTTTTCTCATGTGTTCTATTGCCAAGAGTTTCTTTAAGTATTATAATCATCTTTAAGAATTTTTATAAATATATTGCATTCACTATGGCAAAACTATTGGGTATGTTTCTTTTTGCTGGATTTCACTTATATTGTCTTTTCCCAATATATCTGTTTATCTTTGCTTGCAAATTATTTATGGGAGCTGGACAAAGAGGCACATACCTTTAACCTCAGAACTCTGAAAGATAGAAGCAGGATTGTGATTTTTTTTTTTTTTTTGAGGCTAACCTGGGATAGTGACTTTGCTACAAAAGGAAAAAAAAAAAAGGGAGGGTGTGTGTGTGTGTGTGTGTGTGTAGTGTTAAAGAGATTAAATTGAGCTAGTTCTCTTCTGTTTGTCTACCATGTCTCAGGCTGTTACTTAGATCTGAGTAAAACCAGGGATATTTTCACTTTTTCTTCTACCACTCTACCTATTATTAACAAGGTCATTGTCTCTCTACACTCAGAGGGAAAGGGTTAGCTCTGACTTATTTTGCTGTAAGCAACTTAGGAACCCAACTTTAACTTTTCAAAGGTCTCCTATTCATCACCATGGTGGGACTGATTCTGAATTTCTCTGACCCAGAGAGCATCAGTATTCCACAGAATATGGTGGGACTGGCTCTGAAGTTCTTAGCCAGAGTCCACAGAACAAGTTGCATTTTACCTTATCATAGATCCCATTTTTAAAAGGTTTATATTATTTTTTCAGAGAGAGAGAGAGAGAGAGAGAGAGAGAGAGAGAGAGAGAGAGAGAGAGAGAGAGAGAACGATAGATAGAACTCATTAAAGCCAGAGGCATTGAAAACCCTTGAAGCTGGAGTTATGGAAGGTTGTAAACTTCCCTAGTGGGTGCTGAGATTAAAGTAAGGTGGAGTACTCATGTATGGTATTGGTGCTCCTTATTATAAAGGAGGCTCAAGAAAGACCCCTTGATCTACACATAGTGCAGTAAGGTCCCTTCTATGACCCAAGAAATGGATTCTAAACAGATTTACAAACCAAAGGTGCCCCATTATTACACTTGTCACCCTCCAGGATTGAGAAATAGTTATTTTTGAAATTATTCCCTTTACAGTTATTTATAGCAGCCAAATGAACTAAAGACAGTATACTATGTGCCTTTAAAAAACAGATTTTCATTTTCAGTGGGAAATACCTAAATATTGTAGCCCATCTTTACCAAAACCGAAATGTTAGTTTACATTGGTTTTTCATCTCAGATTTTAAACTTTATCTTTAGCCTATTAACACTTGTCTATGACACCTCCTATGCATATGTGACTTTATAAACATCTTGACCATATTCCTAGAGAAAAGCATTTTAGGCCACAGGTCTTCCATATTCCAGTTTACTTTTCACCATGCCAATTCTCTCTTACCTTGCTAACTTTAAAAATGTATTTTGATTCACTTACAAGTTAAGGTTTTTGCTTTTTGTCTTCTTGTGTATCATTTACTAGAAAAAAGCAAAGATGATCACTAATCTCTTCATATCCATAGACTGGTCCAAGCAGGCTAAGTCACATAAACTCATTGAATCTGCAGCATGGTGTCCATTATGGGACAACCAGGAGACCCATACACATCTGAGTTAAGCTGAATTTATCTCACCCTAGATATAATATTCAAGGCCAAGCCAAAAAGCCACTAGCCTATTTATGTCTTGTCTCTGACTCTATGGAGGTTGTAGTAGTTGTCCCCAGCATGCAGTACACTGGGGTAATCAAGATACCAATCTAAAAGGAGGCTAAAGAGAGGTCTTAGCAGTTAAGAGTACTGCTCTCAAATGCAAATTCGGCTCCCTGCATCCATTATCAGGTCAGATTACAACTACCTAGAACTCTAGCTCCAGCTGATTCTTCCAGCTTCCTCAGACGCAAATTCACAAGCACATAGCCCCACACATAATTAAATATATATTATATATAATTTTTAAAGTGACCACAGAGCCAGAGATGTACCTCACTGGTAGAATTTGCAGAATATGCAAAAATTCATTTTGTCTGATCCACAGTATCACAGGGCTCACAATCTTTTCTATAAGGTGGCCAGCTTCAACATTTTTACTTTTGTCATCCCTGAAACTAAGCAGTGCCATAGATCCAGTTGGAGCTTACATGGGGAGACACGAGTGTGAAGGGAATAGGATTCAAGCCACTAGCTGCTTTGGGTATAGGCACATGGAAACCTCAGGATTGTCTAATAAGCTAGAAGTAGTCTTTAGCAAATGCAACCCCTTTCCTCAATGGCTACTGGAATGGATAGTCTGTGGTCTTTCTGCTCACCACAAAACAGCCACTCAGGACGATTACTGAACTGTTCTGATGTCTTTATTCAGGATAGTCTAATTCCTACTCCTCAGAATAGCCCAATATCCACATCTCTTTTCCGGGTTGGCTGATTTTCTCTTAACACTTAGGTGTGTGTGTATTAGTGTGACTTTGCTCATAGTCTTAACTAATTCTTGCTCCCATCTTTCAATACCTAGGGCCCAGGACAGTAGTTTGTACCTAGCAGATTCTCCACAAATATTTGCTGAGTAAACTACATGTACAGATAGGATCAAATTAACCAGTGTCTCATGCAGTATAACAGTCCAAGTATGGACATTCTACTGCAGAATTGAGTGGCAAAATTGTATTCTCCCTTTTTTCACCTCATGTGTCAAAACCTACTGGTGGGAATTTGGAAACAGAAACAAAGTACTCTGTAGTGTTCCCAGAGGGAGACATGGGAATTATTTAATTAGAGACTGGAATCCCCAAAGTGATGGATATGGCTAGAGATTGTCTTTTGTAATGATTGTAGGTCCTGAAGTCAGAACAAACTGAGAGTTCACCTGGTACTGATAACTTCTCCAATTACTATGGGTGGAGCTCAACTCAGAAGAATCTGCTTTTACTATTGAAATGCCTAGTCTTTACTGCTATAGTTACTAATATTTTATATTAAGTTCTGTTCCTAATGAATTGTATGGTGACTGATCACTCATATAGCCTACCCACTCTAACAAATTATAATCCGGACTAATATCACAATCAGATTGCTTACCCAGAAGATTTGCATTATCTTCAAAAATGTATCTATTTTCCCCTGAGATAAGTATGATCTAACTTCTGGTGAATTCTAAGATACTAGTTTAGTAGATGAATATTCACAGATAAGACAGAAGCTTCTCTGGCTTAGATTCTGTACTACTTACAAGGGAACACACAAATGGCTCTCTATATTTGTCCATCTAAAATAAGTCACAGCCTATTTACATTTGAGGCATTTATTATACCCCCCCTTACCTTGCCATAACTATTCAGCCTTTATGGCAAAGTGAGTTTTGAACATATTCATATTTTACAACAGACAATATACACATGTATGTAGTACATAAAATTTTTACACTTTCTGAAACAATATTGGTTTTTTTGTTTTTTGTTTTTGTTTTTTTTTTTTTTGGTTCTTTTTTTCGGAGCTGGGGACCGAACCCAGAACAATATTGTTTTTAAGACATGAATTTCTTAATTACTGGTACTTATTTAGCTCTTGTAATAAAATGCCTTCCTTTGAGACTTTTTTTTAATTCATAGGAGTCCCTGAATTTTTCCTGTAAGGTGCAAATTCATGTTGAAGATGTGTTCCCTTACTTAACTGAAGATACTGAAATCCTTCCGCTCTCTCAGTATATGTGAATGCCACCTCCCAGGTCATCATTTATTATCTCTATTACATATTAAGGGAATTGATTTGAAACTCTAGTCTTACCAGTTCAGTTAGTATAATAGTATACTCCAACTAATATGCATTTTAAAGTGATTATGTCACAGATTTGACTATGCCTTTTCCTAAGACATCTAAATTGTTTCAGAAGTTGTGATCTTCCTACCACAAACCATTATTGTTAAGTCTATAATTTCATGACTACTAATAAACTGATATTCCCTGAAACCATCCTCTCCCTGAATTTGCCTATTAGAGGCCCTTCTTGGATCTTTTTTCCACTGACCAAAGTATAGAGGTCAAAATTATACCAACTTTCTACATTCTTATTCACTTATTTATCCAAATAGGATCTTTGTAGTGGTGAATAAGATTTCTAACTAAAGACCTTTATCTTTATGTTCTATGTCCAGACTACATTTTTTAAGAGTTCCATCACTTTGAAAGGTTTTATATCCAGTGGTATTTTATATTCCTAAAGGGCTCAACTATTGTGACACTAGAACTGTTCCTGCTATGACTGAATCACGTGGAAGGAATTGCTCATGATCACTCAGAATTCTTTCACTCACACTATGATTATTATAAGCCATGACTAAAGACCTCAGAAATTCTTACATTCATAAAGTTTTTCTTCTATTTGATTCCTTTGAGACTTGGCAGGCTCTGCCTCCCACATAGGCATCTGCATCCTGGTCCCATCCAGAGCATTCCCTCCCTCATAGTAGATCCTCTTCTGGAATGTGCCACTGTGACTTTCCATATTTGCCATATTTAAAGATTCCTCCCCTGTATGGATTCTTTTGTGCTTGGTAAGGTTTGATCTGATATTAAATGCCTTCCCACAATCATTACATCGATATGGCTTCTTTCCAGTGTGGATCCTTTTGTGCTGGTCAAGGACGGATCTGTAATTGAAAGATTTCCCACACTCACAATTATAGGGCTGCTTTCCACGGTGGACACTTTTATGATTGATAAGACTTGAGTGTGAAATGTATGCCTTTTCACATTCATCACATCCATAGGGTTTTTCCCCTGTGTGGATCCTTTTATGTACCGTGAGGCCTGAGCTGTTCCTGAAGGCCTTCCCACACCAGTCACATATATAAGGTTTCTCCCCTGTGTGGATCCTCTTGTGTTGGGAAAGAAGTGAGCTGTAGCTAAATGATTTCCCACACTCAACACACTTGAAGGGTTTTTCCCCAAGATGGACTCTCTTATGGCTTATGAGAGTTCTGCTTGAGAAAAATGCTTTTCCGCATTCATCACATGTATAGGGCGTCTTGCCAGGGTGTGTACTTTTATGGTTAATAAGGCTTGAGTGTGAGATGTAGGCTTTTCCACATATGTCACACTCATACGGCTTCTCCCCAGTGTGTATTCTTTTATGCACTTTAAGGCTTGAGTTGTTTCTGAAGACCTTCTCACACCTGTCACATTCAAAGGGCTTCTCTCTAGTATGAACTCTTTTGTGTTGAGAAAGGAGTGAGGTGTAGTTAAATGATTTCTCACACACATCGCATTTATAGGGCTTTTCTCCAAGATGAATTTTTTTGTGGTTTAGAAGGGTTCGGTATGTGATGAAGGCTTTCTCACACTCATCACACTTAAAGGGCTTCTCCCCAGGGTGTACACTTTTATGATTTATAAGGCTTGAGAGTGAGATGTAGGCTTTTCCACATTCTTCACATTTGTAAGGTCTCTCCCCTGTGTGAATTCGTTTATGTACTTTAAGGCCTGAATTGTTTCTGAAGGCTTTTCCACACTCATCACACCCAAAGGGTTTCTCCCTTGTATGAATCCTTTTATGCTGTTCAAGGGCAGAACTGTAGTTGAAAGATTTCTCACAATAGCTGCATTTGTAGGGCTTCTCCCCCAGGTGGATTCCTTTGTGATTTTTAAGGCTTGAGCGTGAGATATAGGCTTTCCCGCACACATCACACTTATATGGTTTTTCCCCAGTATGGAGCCTCCGATGGACTTTGAGACCTGAATTGTTCCTGAACGTTTTGCCACACACATCACATACATAAGGTCTCTCTCCAGTATGAATGGTCTTATGCTGAAGAAGAAGTGAGTTATAACTAAAGGACTTGCCACAGTCTTTACATTCATGGGCTTTCTTGCCAGGATGAATGCTTTTATGGACTGCAAGGCCTGAACTATAGCTGAATGCTTTGCCACAGATATCACACTTGTAAGGTTTTTCTCCTGTGTGGATCCTTTTATGCACTATAAGGCCTGAGCTGTTCCTGAAGGCCTTCCCACATTCATCACATTCATAAGGTTTCTCACCAGTGTGGATGACTTTATGCTGAATGAGGAGAGAGCTATAATTAAAAGATTTCTCACACTCATCACATTTATAAGGTTTATCACCAAAGTGGATGCTTTTATGATTTAGGAGTGTTCTGCAAGTAATGAATGCCTTCCCACATTCATCACATTCATAGGGCTTTTCACCTGTGTGGATCCTTTTGTGGACCCTCAGGCCTGAACTATTACTGAAGGTTTTCCCACAGATATCACATTCATAGGGCTTCTCCCCTGTGTGGATTCTTTTGTGGACTCTCAAACCAGAACTGTTCCTGAAGGCCTTTCCACACTCACCACATTCATAGGGCTTCTCTCCGGTGTGGATCCTTTTATGCTGGTCCAGAACAGAACTATAATTGAAGGATTTTCCACATTCATCACATTTGCAGTTCTTCTCCCCAGAATGGGTGCTTTTGTGGTTTATGAGGCTAGAGTAGGACATGTAGGCCTTGCCACACTCATCACACTTATAGGGCTTCTCCCCAGTATGAATGCGCTTATGGACTCGAAGGCTGGAGCTGCTCCGAAAAGTTCCCCTACAGTCGTCACACTCATAGCGCTTTTCTCCAGTGTGCATGATTTTATGTTGTACAAGACGAGAATTGTACTTGAAGGATTTTCCACACTCATCACACTTATGTGATTTCTTATCAGCAGCAGAATTCTGCTGTGGAGTAGGGTGTAAGCTTCCATTAACATTCTCTGTGTGTTCACCTTGTTCAGTACATTTTGGTTCCGTGGGGACAGTCTGGTGCATGGTATCTGTACTTGAGTAGAAACTTTTCTCAGATGTCTCGTCATCCTGTTCTATTTTTACATTTGCTGTGTTCTTAGGTTTGTCAATCTTTTCTCTGATGCTACTTTTGTCTTCCTTCATTATTTTCCATTTAGGTCTTTCCAACTGCTTCTCTACCCAACCAAAAGTGTCATCAATATTAGAATTCTGCATATGATCCTTGTGAAAAATTTCCACATTTGGGCACTGAGAGTCTGCACTTGAATTGTTTTCATTCTTTTTAGCTGAGTCCTCATCCTCCATGCTTGTCTTCAGATGTGACACTAGACCAAGAAAATGAAAATGACATGTTTATTTAGAAAAAAACCCTGAACAATAACAATAGCAAATAACAAAACTAACTTATCTATTTGACAGGTATTTGCTTATTAATATGTACCAGGTTCCATTTAAAAAATAATCTTTAAATATTTTTGAGTGTTTTGCTGGCATGAAGGAAATGTGTTCCATGTTCATGTCTGGTGCTCAATGACTTCGGAGGAGGTAGTCAGATTCCCCTGGACCTGGAGTTAGGCATGGTTGGAGGCAATCATAGAGTGTTGGGAACTGAACCTGGGTCCTCTGCAAGAGCATCAAGTGCTCTTTAACTGATATGTAATCTCTCCAGCCCCACAGACACCATTAATTATTGGGGCTATGATGGGGGACATTAAAACTAGAGTCAAGATTGTTAATGATCCAAAGAGCTTTTTCATTTCTGTGTTAACCTAGCATGAATATATGA
This sequence comes from Rattus norvegicus, assembly GCF_021556685.1. Lineage (NCBI taxonomy): Eukaryota > Metazoa > Chordata > Mammalia > Rodentia > Muridae > Rattus > Rattus norvegicus. The sequence goes on along the minus strand of NC_141543.1, from coordinate 39,464,412 downwards.
TAAAAATGGGTTCAACTGATGCATTAAAACCACAGCCAAAACCAATCAGTTTCAATGTGACCTCATAGAAAAATAAGAAAAAAAGAAGTCTCTGAAAAGCAGATGAAACACAAAAAGAAAAAAATGTTGGAACAACAAAGACATTACTTTTTCTTTGAAAAGTTAATCAGGAGAGAGTAGGAAAAACTGAAGAGAAAGATAAATCAGTACCCTAGAAGAGGGATAAGGCAGGTAGTTGTAGTTATAAGATTATGTGGACAGTGACTAAGAAATGAGAAAGAAATCTAAAGCTACTATACATCAATCTGGCCTTCTTGACTTTTCTGTGTAAGGAAACACTCTTTGGAAAGTGGCTAATCATAGAAGAACTTATATGCTCCAGCCTGCCAAGGAATACAGTTTTCATTCCTATTTATGAATAAATTAGTCATATAGAAGATTACAAACAGCAAAGCATAAAGGCTCAATCTTGTTATTCTTGCACTTTGGAGGTTGAGTCAGGAAAGTTACTGCATGTTCCAGGACAGCCCGAACTATGGTGTAAGATCTTTGTCTCAAGGATGGTGAAACAAAGATGGCAATACCTCAAGCCACTAAGCAAAGTAATTGGCCCTCCACAGCTGCAGGTTTTGCATCTACAGATTCAGCCAACCACAGACCAAAAAAAATTCAGAAAAACAAAGTTACATTTGTGCTGAACATATACAGCTTTTAATTTTTATCATTATTCTCTAAATAATATAAAGATTCACACTGCTTTTAGGCACAGTAATTTGAAAATGCTTTAAAGTACACAGGATGATATGTAAAGGTCATATGTAAATACTGTTGTTTTAAATAAGAAACTTGAACATCTGTAGTAGACTTTGCTATCTGTGAAATATTGAAACCAACCTCTCACACAGATCAGAAAATGACTAGAATAACAACTAGGTTCAAATACCTACTTACATGACCTTTGAGATAGCTATTTAACTTCTTTGTATAGCAGTTTCTTCACCTGTAAAATGAAAGTTATAGTGTCACTGTGAATATTGGATGATAGCCATCTAAAACCAGTAAGAACAAACTTGTTCCTTGGTCAGGGCAAATGTTATTACTATTTATTTTATCATTATTAAAAGTTAAGCTACTGATCACAGTTAAAATGTAAGGGTTTTGGAAAAAGCACATGATTCTAAATAAATTAATGAATTGAATGAATGAATGAATGATAAACTTCCCAAAGCAGACTTTAATACTCAAGCAGGGATTCTGTTCTCCTAAAGGCACTTTACATGACTGGTACCCAATCAATATCATTTTCTGACATACTGACTGCTAAAAAGATACTGTTCAACCTATTTCAAGAAAATGAAGCATTATAGTCAGATAAAATGTGATCTTTCCCTCTTGCCTTGCATAACATTTCAGGACATTATCGTGGAATTCTGTGAATCTTACTTAGAAAGCTATGTATGTAACTGTGTGAGAAAAAAAATGGTCAATAAAAGAAAAATACATGCTTTAGAGTGAACAGATATAAAGAATCATACTACCAACTTTTTTTATAGGAATAATGACCACTTATAAGAACAGAAAATGCTAGAAATTTAGGAGACTATTTAAAAGATGAAGAATCACCCAGCAGACATTAGAGCAAAAGTTGGTTCATCTGAGGAAATAGTATATAAAATTAAGTCCCAAATATGAGGTAACTGAAGAATGGTAGACCAGACTAGTTCCCTGACTCCCTGTATTACTCTGGGTAGAGCGGCCCACAACACAAAACACAGAACTGGTAAGTGGGCTACAGCAGTTCTAGAAACTTTAGCTGCAGCATACCTTATCTATATTCTGCCATTCCCACATACAACAGATTTTCCATCCATTTACTTCTCAATTTTAGCCCTTCCATCTCAACTTCCTCAGAAAAAAAAATGTTAAGGTTCCTACAGCCATAAAAAACAATTTCCCAAAATAAAAAGTTGCTAGGGAAGAAAAAGAGCTGTGAGCAACTACTAGCTGTAGTGACTATTAACATATGCTATAATTTAAAATGTGCTTTTATAATTTAAATGTGTTACTAGTATATAAATAGACATCCAGAAATTATTCCAACTACACACAGAAATTGATGATGAGGATGGTATTTCTGGGGGAAAGACAGTTTTTAAAAATAGTGCAGCAAATATAAAGCCATCTGGGGAATAAAAAAGATAAAATTAGATCTTTTATATCACACAAAGGGATAAACACCAAATGGAACAGGGCTCTAAATATAAAGAAGCTCAAAATAATATAACAGACACAAGAATAACAAATACTAGAAGAAAATATGAATTAATGACCTGGGTAGAGAACGCTTCCTAACCTTAACCAAGATGCAATACAAGACTGATGTTTAACTACATGCAAGTACTTTAATAATAAAAACAGTACAAATTTCTACCTCCACTCCCAAAAGAAAATGGCAGAAACACTGTCAAAACCGTGGTGAGAGGTGAGGGAGAAAGTTACTCTCCCAAGCAACTTTCCATCTTCCAGCTTTTCAACCACAGTAGAGAAAGGGTTGGCAACATAACAGCTATTACATGTTGGAGACACTAGTTTTCCAGGAACATCTTGTTTCTGACTCTTAGAAGTCACTTTCCTAGGCCCTTTCCCCAGATATTACTATGGAATCTGCAAAGTCTGGTAGAAAGTAGAAAGAAACTTGAGCATTCTCCACAGTCTGTTTTGGGGTGAACCAGTCCTGGGGCAGGGGTGCTGGGTAGAGAATGAACATGCTGACCAAAGCCACGGGTCACCTGCCTTCAGGCCCTAAGGTTGTATGACAAGGTGTCTGGGTCTGTCCAAAGCTTGTTTGGCTCACCAAGAGCTATTGATTTTCCAAGCCTAGCAGTGAGTGGCACAAAATCTCCCTGGAACAGAGCTCTCAGCTTAAAGAGACACCGAAGTAGCAGGATCAGCAGCTCTAATGGTTATTGGGACAAAACATTTGTCATTAACTGGAATACACCCAAAACAGAAATCTAGCAAGTCAAGTTTCTGTGTGCCTGGAAAGACCAGGCAGTTTAACCCTTAAGCCAAAGAACTTAATATCCTGATCTTTAAAGCTCACATCACTGTTCTGTACAAGACCATTCTGATTCCCAAGTACCTGATAACACTTGGTAGTTTATCAAAGATCAGCCCTTAGAGAAAAATAAATGATATTCCAGAGGCAAGAGTAAATCAAACTCTAGCACTATAGCTGTTCTTTTTAGTGAATGGCTTCTTGGAAGCAAAGCTGGCTCTGGTCATCATGTTCATTCTATACCCAGCACCTCTATCCAGGACTGGCTTATAGACTTCGGAGAATGGTCAAATTTCTTTCTGCCAGACTTTGCAAATTCCATAGTAATATCTGGGGAAAGGGCCTAGGAAAGTGACTTCTAAGAGTCAGCAACAAGATGTTCTTGGAAAACCAGTGTCTTAAACATGTAATAGCTGTTATGTCATCAGCCCTTTCTCTACTGAGGTTGAAAAGCTGGAAGTTGGAGATGTTTGATCAAAATGACATGGACCGGTCTTGATTGGGTTTGGTGGTACTCAAGGAACCACATGAATTAAAAGAAAATAGTGAATGGCAGTTGTGAAATCATTGAGAATTTAAACTCATTCCAGTTGTTTGAGGAGTCTTACAGTGTCAAGGCCAATTATTGTACTAACTCTAGGGTAACCCCTAGTCAAACAATGTAGATATTAGAAACCTAGAAAATCTGAGGTGCTTGAATTACAGTCTTGGAGGCCATGAAAGTACTGTCCATTCTCAGAAACATCAGGACCCATACACAATAAAATGTGCCTTGGTTGAACTTTCAGAAAGAAGGGAAGAGGAAGAAAGAGAGGGCGAGAAAAGAGAGAGAGGAAGAGAGGGACAAGGAAAGAGAGAAGTGGTGGTGGTGGTGGTGGTGCTGAAAGTAAGCTCTATATGGATTGGCTTCTAAAGAAAGAACAGAATAAGATTTGATTCCTTCCAAGTCATAAGGATTCAGAGTACTAGGTTCTCTGCAAAGAAAGAAGTCCTAAAGAAATGCCTACTACTGGAAATAAAGCTGGCAAAAGTTTAAGAGCCCATTGCCACTTTCTGTTGTCCCTTTTAACACTGTTCATATGGGGATTACCAGAAAAGGAGGAAAGAAACCTCAGTTAACAGTAACTATTTTGAAAGAAAGTAGAAACATTTCTTAATTCACTCTCTTAAAAAAGATAACCAATCTAGATTGGTTAGTCCCCCATCATTTCATCTCTTTGCCTGTAGGCAGCCTGAAGTTGGTAGAGATTGCTGATCATAGCAAACTCCTCTCAGATGTGAAGGAATAGAGTCAAGCAGCTTTTCTGCAGACCATCACACATCCTCAAGTTCAGTGACTGTGACTTGACAACACAATCATGGTATACTCTGAGGACTTAGTTCCTTTCCTTTCTAATTTTAAAATAAGGAAGAAAAAGCATCAAGTGATATTTTGTAACAGAAATAAGTTGTCGATATGGTTCAGTTTTTTCCTCTAAAAAATAAAATTTAATTTACGTCTACTAGAAACAGCTTCCTGGTGCACAGACTTCTATGACAAACACTGTTATTTGAAAAGTAGAATATTTCTGTGGTCAAAATATACAATGTTTTCAAGCTAGTCAGTTTCTGTCAGCTTCCTTAACCTTTTGATTGCCCTTTAGATGTTCTCTCTCCTTTTTTTTAAAAAAAGATTTATTTACTTATTATATGAGAATACTATAGCTGTTTTCAGACACACCAGAAAAGGGCACCAGATCTCATTACAGATGGTTGTGAGCCACCGTGTGGTGGCTGGGATTTGAACTCAGGACCTCTGGGAGAGCAGCTAGTGCTCTTAACCAATGAGCTATCTCTCCAGCCCTAGATGTTCTCTTAATCTGGGCTTTTTTATAGTAGTCTACAATAATTATTTTGTTCAGTGAATATATAGGGTGTTTCACACAATAACTAACCATGCCAATAGTGTTTTTCCTTTAAAAATAAAAATCAAGACAGTCATTAAACATGTAAAAAATAAGTATATCACTAATAAGAAAAATATTCATCAGAACTTCAATAGTGTTTTTCACATGTTACACTGACCAATGTTCAAAGCATGACCATATACCTCTGTTGATAAGACACTGAAGAAAACAAATATTCTTGTAATAGATTGCTCGGAATCTATTATAAACTTACATAGTGCTTGTGGTGGGAAAACTGTGCTAACACACACATTTCCCCTTCAATTCACAAGTAACAATTCTAAACATACACTTCTAATACCACAAGTGTGTGTATACTCATAAGAACATGTGTATTGATTACAGAATTATTACTACACAAATTTTAACTGAAAGTCTGGGAAATTACCTAAATCTCCAACACAAAAGACTAGTTACATAAGCTCTGTAAGTATTACATAGGAGTATTAGAAAAGTAGACTATCTAATTGACGAGGTAGTAATTCCCAGGATGTACAGTATTATATTATCAGAAAGTGAAAAAGTGAAGATGTCAAGAAAGGAAGAAAGAAGAGTAGTGTATGTGCTTATCCTTATGGTGATACCACGAAACAATTGATATTTGCAAAGGGTGGAGAACAGGGAATAAGAGAGTGGGGAGGTGTAGTGACACTGATTATAGCACTGTATAGTTTTATGGAACTTATGGAAGTCTAATAGTGTTCTGCATAATCAAAGAATAACATGAAATCAGTTAAGATGAGGGAAAATTGCTAAACAGGAAGTAAACAAAATAGTGAACGCATCTGTGTTTCACAGGGACACTAAAACCATAGGAAGAAAATAAGCAAACAAAAAAGCCTAATCTATATAACTTAGGAACACAGCATTTGATTTCATACTTGTCTGCATTCAGTCTTCTGTAGGCTGGTGGGGAGATACAGGGGAGAATTCCAAACAAGTTGAATTATTGTTAGTAGTAGGCGCAAAACAATTCTGAAACAACTTGGAACTCAACTGTGACTTTTGTTAGGAGCCAGGATTCTTATGGGAAGGAAGACATACAAATATGGGATAGGAAAAAAAAAATCAACAAAGAACTTTATATAGATAAATTAGAAGCACTGTGTAAACTCATCATTTCTAGACAATTTATATGTGTATATAAGTATGGACATACATACATTTTTACTTCTTCATAGATATATCCCTTAGCTCTGGTTGCCAGCGAGCCAAAAAGGAAAATATCACCACAGTGATATAAGCACTTTAAGTTTTGGTTTCTTCTATTCAAAAGAAAGTCTACAAAAAAGTGGCTAGGAACAGAATTGTAAGAGGAACTGTGTCACCAGTATGGTGTTTACCAGTAAGGAAAGTACAGAAAGGTGAGGCGCTCTCTAAGACCACAAAAGACAGCTTGAACATCCAGCTTAGGAACAGTAAGTTAGCATAGTACTTACAAGCCACAGAAAACAGGCCTGCACCAATCCCCACAGATAAAAAAGCCAGGAAAAAAGGGAGACCTCTTGATTACAATAGAATAAATTAGCATTCTATAACTATCAGAGTAAAAAATTGATAAAAAAAATTCACCAATGAATTCTAAGTCTGGGGAGAAATTCTGAAAAAGAGCGGGCTATTTTCTGAATTTAAATACTTCTTCTCAGAATGCTTATTAGAGAGAAAACAGTAATGATGCATGAAATCAGGCAAGCTTTGACAGATGTTCTACATTAATATTTCTAGTGAGAGCAGAAAAATATCATATGCTTCCTGAGAAGGACAGAACCTATGAGAATTTATTATATGAACTGAACCACAGGAAAATAGGTTAATTCAAAATGAAGACTATTCTATTAAAAGTGTTGTGGAGTGGGGGTTGGGGGAGACGTATTCTTCAAACCTATGTAAGACAAAGAGAAGTTCTAAAAATGTTACAAGCTAAAAAAGGCCGAACATTTCTTTTTAAGTGGCAGAGCTGGGTATGGTAGCAAACCTTTTATCCCAGCACTTGGGAGTCAGAGGCAGGCAGATCTCTGTGAGGGCAAGGCCAGCTCTACATAGTGAGATCTAGGACAGCCAGAGCTACACAGTAAGAACCCTTCTCAAAAAGCAAACAAACCCAAAGAACAACAACAACAGAAGTGTCAGCTGACAAAGTTGGAAAATAAAATATTAACTTTTTTACTGAAACTGACAACTGTACTGTAGTTAGGTAAAAGAATATACCCATCCTTCAAGAAATATATTGAGGTGGCTCACCAGGCCTTTCGATATGACAGGAGTAACCTGGAGAAACAAACAAATTTCCACAATTTGTCTACTGATCTCCATGGATGCTGTGCACACATGTATACATACATACAAACACATAACTGAAATTTAATTTTTAAATAAAAAACCATATGCAACAAGGTATCTACAGTTAATGGACTATGATATATTAATTATCCTCAACTTAAAATATTTATGAGAGCAAGAGGAAAACATTAAATAAAATACTAACTATGGGTGAATATGAATAAAAGTTTCTTTCACTATTTTTTAATTTACTTTTATGTGTATGAATGTTTGCTTATATATATGTGTGGCTAGTGACTGAAGAAGCCAGGAATTTGATACCCTGGAAAGGAAGATAAAGACTATTGTGAGCACTTTTAGGTGCTGGAAACTGAAGGACCAGTGCTCTTAACAGCTGAGCCATCTTCCATCACCCTTTTTTTGCTATTGCTATTCTTAGAATTTTTCTGTATATTAATATTCTCAAATAAAGTTTTAAAATATCTACACTTAGAAATCTGTCCGTTCTACTTCTATGTGTTACTCTCACCATCTTTGTTTAGTGACAATCTCCAAGCCTCATCTCCTCAAGTGAGTTTCTCTAACTCAGACCACACTGTACCAGATTTTTCTAGATAAGGTTCTTCCTTCGCAGAGTTGCTGATCCAGATGCTCCCAATTCTTTCATTTTATCTTTCCTCTTGACTCTTACCACTGGACAGACAGCTCCATCTATATATGACCTCCATCACTCTTAAAAGCTGTTAGAGGGGTTGGGGATTTAGCTCAGCGGCAGAACGCTTGCCTAGCGAGCGCAAGGCCCTGGGTTCGGTCCCCAGCTCCGAAAAAAAAAAAAAAAAGAAAAAAAAAAAAGCTGTTAGAAATTTATCTTTGGCCCAAATCCTTTTATCCAAATACAGATAGTTCCTATTATCCACCCCACTGTCCTCTTTCCCTAAATCAGAATCCTACTCTTCTACTTCTCTCGTCTACATGCAAAAAAATCCTGTAAGACTGATTTGATCGTATGAACATCAACTTCTAGGCCTTCCTTCAGTCCTCCACAATTCTCATCTAGACTACTACTCTCTAGAATCTCTCTGCCTTCATTCTTATCCTCATCCAATTCTTCTCTAACAGCAGTTAAGAATTTTATAAAATGCATATTTGATCATTTTCTGCTATAGTTTAACACCTATTAAAACAAAATTCATGCTTAATTGCCAATATAATATTAAGCAGGTGTTTTCTTAAAATATTTTGTTTTGTTTTTGAGACAAGTCTCACCATGTTACCAGGCCTAGCCTTGAACTTGAAGGTTTAGCTGGTCAATTATCTGGGATTACAAAAGTGTGATGCTGTTCCTGGCAGAAGGATACAATAAGACCGTGGAGACACTGTCTTTATGTTACAGTGTATTAATGCCATTATTGTGGGGATGGGCTCCTCATAAAGAACTCTTATTAAGGCTCTCTCTGCTCTTCTGTTGTATGGTGCCTTCCACCATGTCAAAACAAAGCAAGAAGTTCTGAGGAGATGCCATTTCTTTCCTCCCCACTGCTGGGATTTCAGATATATGGTGTTACAGGCTGATTCTTTTTTTTTTTTTTTTTTCCTGGAGCTGGGGACTGAACCCAGGGCCTTGTGCTTGCTGGGCAAGCACTCTACCACTGAGCTAAATCCCCAACCCCGATATATGGTGTTACAATGCTAGACTTTTCACATGGGAATCAATCTGAGCTCTGGTCCTTATAATTATGACAAAAAGCCATCTCTTCAACCCCATCATTAATTGCTTGACAGACTGAATTATTTTCATAATCCTTAGTCACTTTATTTCCTCAGGGACTGTATGATTGGCTAGTAACTGGTCTCAACTGCATGAACCACAAATACTTTATTTGCCTCTCCAATCTTGTCAGAAGCCAAAGTTTCCTTAACTCCCTGTTTGGGTACCGACTATTTGGCATATCCAATAGTTCACTCAATATAGGCAAAAGTACATCTAGACAGCAGTGGCATGAATGCTGTTAGCATGTAATGCAACTGTGAACATGTAGTAAGATACACTGCCATCCTTACCAACACACTGGGGTACATTTGAGGACCATGGTTATCTAAGTGAATGGTACACAAGGAACTTAGACAATGACCCATAATGATTGGTTCTTTCCCTACCCACAGGCTCTGAGATAGTCCAGAATGAAGGGATCTATCCTACAAAGCATGAGCACAGATAGGGCGCAAAGTGGGAGGCTAACCTCTGCCATGAAGGACTAAAAACTTTAGGAAAGTACACTTTAGACATCCGGAATATAGAGCAGCAAGTGAAACCAGACAGGTAAGTAACAAGGGTGCACCAAAGGTCTGACTCAAACACAAGAGTACTTACTCAGGAGTTTCAAGTAAAGGAGTAGCACAGGCATTATAAAATCTGGGACTGGGGAAACTTTTCTATAAAGGGCCAGATAAGTATTAGTTATTTTAAGCCCTTTGGACCATATTGTTGATTACGAACATTCCATTTGAAGGGTATAAGCCCTTCTTGGCTTATTGTAGACAAATGACCCAGTAGTCTGCCTACTGCTACTAGATAATATAAAAAAAAAAAATCAAAGCTAAAATAGGCTGTTATGTAATGATATTATAGATGTTAGGAGTACATATACACTTTTAATGACAACTAAAATAGAGTAAAACAAAATCCAGTGTCAGAAATTTGCTTTAAAATGCTTCAACCAAGAAAAATAAATAAATGGATCAGAATCCTCAAACTATGGGCATACAATTTATTGTAATACCTTTACTTGGCTTTTTTTCTTGAGACAGCACTGTCTGGCCTTGACTCACAGAGCTCCACCTGCCTCTGCCTTCTGGCACTGCTGCCACCACCACCACTAATCAGTGGGAGAACAGAGAACCAAGAACTAGAGTTCCAAGAGGAAGTTGTTATAGGTAATACAATCAATAGGAGGGATGTGGTGGCCATCATGTGTATAACACAGAACCAAAAGATCTCACTTTCTCAAAACTAGATGGGCAATCTCTTGAGCCAGTTTTTCATAGCATGACCTTAGCTGTCTAGTAACATCAGTGAAAAAGCCAACCACAATAAAGTCTCTATCCCTCATAAGTTACTTAAGACTTACAACCTCTGGCTATTTCTGTGCTTGTTTGAATACTACTACTAGATTCTACAAAAGTGCATGCATATATGAAGAACCTTCACTTTACTACCTGTTCTGGACTGTGAGGAGTTATTTCTCAAAAGTTGAGACAACTCACAAGAGGGCACTCTTGGTTTAGTGGAAAATGATTCCTACAGTGTGGCTGTAAGAAGAAATGGGTGCAATACACCTGCAGCCACTCTACATTTCTGGATTCCGACTGTATCCCACAAGGTAATACCCTATGTATCTCATGTGTGGTCCAGGGCTTCTGTACTGTAAGCTCTGAGGTACTGTATTTGATGACTAGAGAACGTGGGAGAACGTGCAAACGGAGGCTAGAGCTATAAGCAATACACTGGAAAGAATAGGATTTGTGCTGCAGTCATTTTTGCATTTAACTTATGAAAAGCATATGCAAATGGTTAACAAGATTTGTTTCTATTATTTAAACATTAGGAATAAGGACTGCAGGGATTTTTATAATAGAATATTCTCATAGTAGCGGAGGAGATACTTTTAGCTACTCCAGAAATAAGGGAAGTCAAAGAGGACAGTGGAGAGATTTTTCTGAAGCTAAGGGCTCACTCAGAGACTAGCTTGAAGCAAGTAATATAGTACATTGAAAGACTGATTGTAAAACAAAACAAAAAATACTTTATTAACCTCAGTCCCTCTTAATTTCATAATCCTTATCCTAAAATAGATTCATTCCACATAATACTATTTGACATAAAAACACTAGAAACAACTCAAAGATTATCAACTGCAGTCTAAAGATTTATCTAAAATATCCTTTAAAATGGCCAATCTACTACAGGTCTGTAACATAAACAACACACTCATTTGTTTCCTTATAGAATTCTGTAAAACAGATTCAATAAAAGAAACAAGGAAGCAGGATTTATTATGCTACCACCTGTCTGAATAAAAGAGGAACGACATATATTTGCTAGTATTTGAATGAAGTCCTTGAAGTCTACTCAAGAGCTTAACAAAAGTGTTTACCTTTTAAGGTAGAGCCTAGGACAACCTTTGAGAACAGTAAAAGAAAATCTTGTTCTCATATTTTGCATTAAATTTTTGTTCTTAAAAATCGTATTTTAATGTGGTCACATGAACATTACATAGTCAAAAATTCATACACACACACACACAGACAAGAGCTTCAGACGTACACAAATGGTTCTGGCCATCTAGACTGACCATCATTAGCCCAGGGACGTCTCCACCTGACCTCTTTATCTTTCTTTTACATCACTGCCCCAGGATTTTCCAAAGGATCACTTGAGTTCTGGTGCCTTCACCTGCTTTTCCCTAAGCCAACACTTTCTCAGTTTGCTGTGGTGGTGGGTGGTCGGGGGGGATGGCCTTCTCTGGTCGCACCCACTATTGATGACTTTCTCCTGGGAGAGGCCCCGGAAGTGGACAGTCTGCTTCCACAGCCGCAGGTGTTTCTCGATACCTCTCCACCACCAAAAGAAAGGGGAAGGGTGACCGAGTCAGGTCACCTCCAAGTCTCAGAAACAAACTTAACCGCAAGCAGGGCAAATTTTTAGGCGCTAATAATCGGGGTTCTCCTCCCTCTAAACCCGAAATGGCCATGACAGTCAAGGAACCCCGGAACGGACTCTGGCCCTTCCTTGGCCCAGGGCCTGCTCAGATGGCAGCCTGCCCGCGGGGCTCGGGCCTGGGCTCTTCCTTCCCCTTCACTCCAAGAGGACGCTTCCCAATGCGTGTGGAGAGTCACGCTCTTCCCCAGGACCCGCCCGGGACCGGAGGGCAAAGAAGGGAAGGGCGGGGCGGGCCGGGTAGAGGCGGGAACGCCGGCAGCGGGACTCACGTACTGGCTGTGGCGGCGCCGCGGGAGCCCGGCCGCCGGCGGGACAAAAGCGCGGACTGCCCGGCCGGAAAGACCCGCGCCGCAGGGGCACTTCCGAGGCCGCTCTGGGAGGCTGGAGGACTGACTCGATGGTCGGGCTCTGTTAGCACACGTGACACGCAGTTTGCGGGTGCTCTGTTGGCCGCCTAATCAGGGTCTTTCAGCACGGATGTCCGGAGAGGAAGGGGTGCTCTAGTTGTCTTGGACTTTTATTCCAATTCCGGGGTGGATTGGGGGCGGGTAATGAAATAATCAAGTGGTATGGCAAAATAGATACTTCACTTCCTGCTTGTGAAGCTGAGCTCATAGTTAAGTGAGGCTGGGGAGATTCTTGGAGGGAGTGCTGGTTCCTGAGAGAAAGCGGAATATGAGGGTCCCATACCCCCTATTTCTAAAAGACCTCCCCCCTCCCCCCCCCAGCCAAGGCCCTTAGCTGAGCTTAAATTTCCAGGAACCCTGCCATTTAGAGACTGCAGAAGAAAAGTAACCCTCCCTCTCCTAGATAGCCAGCAGCTTCGTGTTCGGTTTCAGACCCAGGACTAGGGACAGAGATGTGTATCTGCATATCAAAGCAGACCTGGCCTCCAGGTTTTCCCAGCATCTCTCAGTCCCTACCTAGCATACCCTGCCCCCAACCCTGAACTTCCCAGCCCGGGGCTGGACTGCCCTAACCACTAGAGGCTCCTCCTTAAAAAGTCTACACGTTTTGGCCTCTCTCGCTCTTTTTCCTCTTCCTTATTTATCTGAGTGCACAACTTTTCTCTCCCCCAACCCCTTCCTCGTGGCGACTTTCCTGGCCTCGGTCCTTGGGGCCAGTAAACTCATCCCCCACCCCCCAGAACATCTTCCTGCCTTTAATATAATCTAATCTGGTTTGAATTGGCTCATTTCACCAGGGGCGGAGAAATAACTTATCATTTCGAAAACGGCTACCTTTCCCATTCTGGTTCTAAGAAAATCCCCTTCGCCCTCCCCCATCCTTAACTACAAAACTCCAGTTTAAAGCCTGTAATCTGTACCAGTCTATGCCTGTTTTTCGTATCTTTGTGGGCAAGCCCAAACTCACCTCATTGACTTGGAAATGGAGAGGGAATGGAAGTTTTAATGCTCTATCCATCTCCAAGGAGGCCAAGGCAAGTGGAAAGAATGCTATGAAGTCCAGCAGAGTAGGACAGTTGCGGAGCCTAGGAAGGAGCAGAGTCCTAGGTTCTTGTCGGGCCAGGAAGCAGCAAGTTTTGGAGAAGAATGTGGGCAAACTGAGGATTGTGTGAGGATTCTCCTATAACCCAAACAATAGCAGAGACACAGTTACAGAGTGCTTGAACTGTGACCAGTGCCACTGAAGATCCAAGTGTTGAATTACATTTCATTGAAATAGCCACATAAGTGCTAGGACCCCACTTATGGGATAGTCCAACTCTGGGAAAAGTTTTGGGCGGTTCTTTCAGTTGTCCAGAAGAATCCATAGTCTAAATTAAAGGCTATCACATTAGGCTGGCCTCCTCACATTCCAAGATTTTGGAATTTTTTGTTGTTGTTTTTAGACAACTACGTATAACCTTAATTATATCCGGGCGCCTGGATCAACAGTTCTCTGCACCCAAATCCCATGGGAGGGAGAGCTAAACCTTCAGAGGGGCAGACACGCCTGGGAAGCCAGAAGAGACTGAAAGAACCTCGCTCAAGTCTCGGGGTGGCGCGCCCCGGGAAACATGAGAGACCGATCTTGATATAAAAGCAAGAGGCTGTTTAATAATAATAGAGCTCTGGGCCAACGCGTATCTCAAGCAGGAGACAGAGGAGTCGACCCTGAAGCTCAAAAGTCAGGGGTTTATGTAGGGAAGGCTAGGGAGTTTGGCGAGGTTACACACAATTGGGTAATTTCTGGCGCGGCTATAAGTGATTGGCTCATTTAAACATGGCAGTGAGATTACAGCACAGCAGGAGAGTACGTATTGACTGGAGCGTACAGGATTTTAGGAGCTAGGCGCGTATCAGGGTTTGAAGGACATCTGGTTAAGGTGTGACTCTGAGTAAGCTGCGGGAGGTGCCTTTCTGCCAGATGGTTTGGGCCAGTCCTGGTTCCTGCATTCCTTTTCTTTATCTTTATGGTCTGTTAGTCCTAGCAGCAGGGCGGGGCTGCCGGGACTTGCTTTTCACAGTATTTAGCCCTGGGTTCGTGGATTTTGAAACTTATTATTTTAATTTTATTTTTTTAAACCTTAAATCTGTATAATTTTCCTTTCAAGACTACACTCTGCCCACATTTCTGACTCCAGAGGAAAACACCCAACACCATCTGGGACCCCAGTGGACTGTGGCCCTGAAAAGGCAGCACAAGCCCTCCTGGTTGCCGCCATCACAGAGAGCTCAAAAGCAGTCCCCCACGAGCAGCTTGAGCCACAGGACCACAGGTAAGACAAACTTTTCTGCTCCAAGCAACCTGCCTGGATGACTCAGGACACAGGCCCACAGGAACAGCTGAAGACCAGTAGACAGGAAAGACTATATGCCCGAAAGCAGAACACTGTTCCCATAACTGGCTGAAAGAAAACAGGAAAACAGGTCTACAGCACTCCTGACACACAGTCCTATAGCACTGTCTAGCCACTGAGAGAATTAGCAGAACAAAGTAACACCAAAGACAATCTGATGGCGAGAGGAACCAAGCACAGGAACCAAGCAACAGAAACCAAGACTACATGGCATCATCGGAGCCCAATTCTCCCACCAAAGCAAACACAGAATATCCAAATACACCAAAAAAGCAAGATCTAGATTTAAAATCATATTTGATCATGATGCTGAAAGACTTCAAGAAAGACATGAAGAACTCCCTTAGAGAAATGCAGGAAAACATAAATAAACAAGTAGAAGCCTATAGAGAGGAATCACAAAAATCCCTGAAAAAATTCCAGGAAAACACAATCAAACAGTTGAAGAAATTAAAAATGGAAATAGAAGCAATGAAGAAAGAACACAGGGAAACAACCCTGGATATAGAAAACCAAAGGAAGAGACAAGGAGCCGTAGATACAAGCATCACCAACACAATAGAAGAGATAGAAGAGAGAATTTCAGGAGCAGAAGATTCCATAGAAATCATCGACACAACTGTCAAAGATAATGTAAAACAGAAAAAGCTACTGGTCTGAAACATACAGGAAATCCAGGAGTCAATGAGAAGATCAAACCTAAGGATAATAGGTATAGAAGAGAGTAAAGACCCCCAGCTCAAAGGACCAGTAAATATCTTCAACAAAATCATAGAAAAAAAGTTCCCTAACCTAAAGAAAGAGATGCCCATAAACATACAAGAAGCCTACAGAACTCCAAATAGATTGGACCAGAAAAGAAACTCCTCCTGTCACATAATAGTCAACACACCAAATGCACAAAATAAAGAGAGAATATTAAAAGCAGTAAGGGAAAAAGGTCAAGTAACATATAAAGGCAGACCTATCAGAATCACACCAGACTTTTCGCCAGAGACTATGAAAGCCAGAAGATCCTGGACAGATGTCATACAGACCCTAAGAGAACACAAATGCCAGCCCAGGTTACTGTATCCTGCAAAACTCTCAATTAACATAGATGGAGAAACCAAGATGTTCCATTACAAAACCAAATTTACACAATATCTTTCTACAAATCCAGCCCTACAAAGGATAATAAATGGTAAAGCCCAACATAAGGAGGCAAGCCACACCCTAGAAAAAGCAAGAAACTAATCATCTTGGCAACAAAACAAAGAGAAGAAAAGTACAAAAGCATAACCTCACATCCAAATATGAATATAACAAGAAGCAATAATCACTATTCCTTAATATCTCTCAACATCGATGGTCTCAACTCCCCAATAAAAAGACATAGATTAACAAACAGGAGACGCAATGAGGACCCTGCATTCTGCTGCCTACAGGAAACACACCTCAGAGACAAAGACAGACACTACCTCAGAGTGAAAGGCTTGAAAACAACTTTCCAAGCAAATGGTCTGAAGAACCAAGCTGGAGTAGCCATTCTAATATCAAATAAAATCAATTTTCACCTAAAAGTCATCAAAAAAGATAAGGAAGGCCACTTCATATTCATCAAAGGAAAAATCCATCAAGATGAACTCTCAATCCTAAATATTTATGCTCCAAATACAAGGGCACATACATACATAAAAGAAACCTTACTAAAGCTCAAAACACACATTGCACCTCACACAATAATAGTAGGAGATTTCAACACCCCACTCTCATCAATGGACAGGTCATGGAAACAGAAATTAAACAGAGATGTAGACCGACTAAGAGAAGTCATGAACCATATGGACTTAACAGATATTTATAGAACATTCTAACCTAAAGCAAACGGATATACATTCTTCTCACCACCTCATGGTACTTTCTCCAAAATTGACCATATAATTGGTCAAAAAACAGGCCTCAACAGATACAGAAAGATAGAAATAACCCCATGCGTCCTATCAGACCACCACAGGCTAAAGCTGGTCTTCAATAACAATAACGGAAGAATGCCCACATATACGTGGAAATTGAACAATGCTCTACTCAATGATAACCTGGTCAAGGAAGAAATAAAGAAAGAAATTAAAGACTTCTTAGAATTTAATGAAAATGAAGGTACAATATACCCAAACTTATGGGACACAATGAAAGCTGTGCTAAGAGGAAAACTCATAGCGCTGAGTGCCTGCAGAAAGAAACAAGAGAGAGCATATGATAGCAGCTTGACAGCACACCTAAAAGCTCTAGAACAAAAAGAAGCAAATACACCCAGGTGGAGTAGAAGGCAGGAAATAATCAAACTCAGAGCTGAAATCAACCAAGTAGAAACGAAAAGGACCATAGAAATAATCGACAGAACCAAAAGTTGGTTCTTTGAGAAAATCAACAAGATAGATAAACCCTTAGCCAGACTAACGAGAGGACATAGAGAGTGTGTACAAATAAACGAAATCAGAAATGAAAAGGGAGACAGAACTACAGAATCAGAGGAAATTAAAAAAATCATCAGATCCTATTACTAAAGCCTATATTCAACAAAACTTGAAAATCTGCAGGAAATGGACAATTTCCTAGACACACAGGTACCAAAGCTAAATCAGGAACAGATAAACCATTTAAACAACCCCATAACCCCTAATGAAATAGAAGCAGTCATTAAAGGTCTTCCAACCACATGTGGCCCATACATATACAGCCACCCAATTAGACAAGATGGATGAAGCAAAGAAGTGCAGACCGACAGGAGCCGGATGTAGATCGCTCCTGAGAGACACAGCCAGAATACAGCAAATACAGAGGCGAATGCCAGCAGCAAACCACTGAACTGAGAATAGGACCCCTGTTGAAGGAATCAGAGAAAGAACTGGAAGAGCTTGAAGGGGCTCGAGACCCCATATGTACAACAATGCCAAGCAACCAGAGCTTCCAGGGACTAAGCCACTACCTAAAGACTATGCATGGACTGACCCTGGACTCTGACCTCATAGGTAGCAATGAACATCCTAGTAAGAGCACCAGTGAAAGGGGAAGCCCTGGGTCCTGCTAAGACTGAACCCCCAGTGAACTAGGCTGTTGTGGGGAGGGCGGCAATGGGGGGAGGGTTGGGAGGGGAACACCCATAAGGAAGGGGAGGGGGGAGGGGGATGTTTGCCCGGAAACCAAAGAATTATTATTAAGTATTAAATAAATTAAAATAAAATAAATAAAGGTCTTCCAACCAAAAGGAGCCCAGGTCCAGATGGGTTTAGTGCAGAATTCTATCAGACCTTCATAGAAGACTTCATACCAATACTATCCAAACTATTCCAGAAAATTGAAACAGATGGAGCGCTATTGAATTCCTTCTATGAAGCCACAATTACTCTTATACCTAAACCACACAAAGACCCAACAAAGAAAGAGAACTTCAGACCAATTTCCCTTATGAATATCGACGCAAAAATACTCAATAAAATTCTGGCAAACCGAATCCAAGAGCACATCAAATCAATCATCCACCATGATCAAGTAGGCTTCATCCTAGGCATGCAGAGATGGTGTAATATACGGAAAACCATCAACGTGATCCATTATATAAACAAACTGAAAGAACAAAACCCCATGATCATTTCATTGGATGCTGAGAAAGCATTTGACAAAATTCAACAGCCCTTCATGATAAAAGTCCTGGAAAGAATAGGAATTCAAGGCCCATACCTAAACATAGTAAAAGCAAACCAGTCACTAACATTAAACTAAATGGAGAGAAACTTGAAGCAATCCGACTAAAATCAGGGACTAGACAAGGCTGCCCACTCTCTCCCTACTTATTCAATATAGTTCTTGAAGTTCTAGCCAGAGCAATCAAACAACAAAAGGAGATCAAGGGGATACAGATCAGAAAAGAAGAAGTCAAAATATCACTATTTGCAGATGATATGATAGTATATTTAAGTGATCCCAAAAGTTCCACCAGAGAACTACTAAAGCTGATAAACAACTTCAGCAAAGTGGCTGGGTATAAAATTAACTCAAATAAATCAGTAGCCTTCCTCTACACAAAAGAGAAACAAGCTGAGAAAGAAACTAGGGAAACGACACCCTTCATAATAGACCCAAATAATATAAAATACCTCAGTGTGACGTTAACCAAGCAAGTAAAAGATCTGTACAATAAGAACTTCAAGCCTCTGAAGAAAGAAATTGAAGAAGACCTCAGAAGATGGAAAGATCTCCCATGCTCATGGATTGGCAGGATTAATATAGTAAAAATGGCCGTTTGACCAAAAGCGATCTACAGATTCAATGCAATCCCCATCAAAATATCAATCCAATTCCTCAAAGAGTTAGAAAGAACAATTTGCAAATTCATCTGGAATAACAAAAAACCCAGGATAGCTAAAACTATCCTCAACAATAAAAGGACTTCAGGGGGAATCACTATCCCTGAACTCAAGCAGTATTACAGAGCATTAGTGATAAAAACTGCATGGTATTGGTACAGAGACAGACAGATAGACCAATGGAACAGAATTGAAGACCCAGAAATGAACCCACACACCTATGGTCACTTGATTTTTGACAAAGGAGCCAAAACCATCCAATGGAAAAAAGATAGCATTTTCAGCAAATGGTGCTGGTTCAACTGGAGGTCAACATGTAGAAGAATGCAGATCAATCCATGCTTATCACCTTGTACAAAGCTTAAGTCCAAGTGGATCAAGGACCTTCATATCAAACCAGATACACTCAAACTAATAGAAGAAAAAGTGGGGAAGCATCTTGAACACATGGGCACTGGAGAAAATTTCCTGAACAAAACACCAATGGCTTATGCTCTAAGATCAAGAATCGACAAATGGGATCTCATAAAACTGCAAAGCTTCTGTAAGGCAATAGACATTGTGGTTAGGACAAAACAACAACCAACAGATTGGGAAAAGATCTTTACCAATCCTACAACAGATAGACAGGGCTTATATCCAAAATATACAAAGAACTCAAGAAGTTAGACTGCAGGGAGACAAACAACCCTATTAAAAATGGGGTTCAGAGCTAAACAAAGAATTCACAGCTGAGGAATGTCGAATGGCTGAGAAACACCTAAAGAAATGTTCAACATCTTTAGTCATAAGGGAAATGCAAATCAAAACAACCCTGAGATTTCACCTCACACCACTGAGAATGGCTAAGATTAAAAACTCAGATGACAGCAGATGCTGGCAAGGATGTGGAGAAAGAGGAACACTTCTCCATTGTTGGTGGAATTGCAGACTGGTACAACCATTCTGGAAATCCGTCTGGAAGTTCCTCAGAATATTGGACATTGAACTACCTGAGGACCCAGCTATACCTCTCTTGGGCATATACCCAAAAGATGCTCCAACATATAACAAAAACACATGCTCCACTATGTTCATAGCAGCCTTATTTATAATAGCCAGAAGCTGGAAAGAACCCAGATGCCCTTCAACAGAGGAATGGATACAGAAAATGTGGTACATCTACACAATGGAATATTACTCAGCTATCAAAAACAATGACTTTATGAAATTCATAGGCAAATGGAGGGAACTGGAAAATAGCATCCTGAGTGAGGTAACCCAATCACAGAAAAACACACATGGTATGCACTTATTGATAAGTGGATATTAACCCAAATGCTTGAATTGCCCTAGATGCACAGAACACATGAAACTCAAGAGGGCTGACCAAAATGCGAATGCTTCACTCCTTCTTTAAAAGGGAAACATGAATACCCTTGGCAGGGAATAGGGAGGCAAAGTTTAAAACAGAGCAGAAGGAACACCCATTCAGAGCCTGCCCCACATGTGGCCCATACTTATACAGCCACCCAATTAGATAAGATGGATGAAGCAAAGAAGTGCAGGCTGACAGGAACCAGATGTAGATCTCTCCTGAGAGACACAGCCAGAATATAGCAAATACATAGGCGAATGCCAGCAGCAAACCACTGAACTGAGAACAGGACCCCCGTTGAAGGAATCAGAGAAAGGACTGGAAGAGTTTGAAGGGGCTCGCGACCCCATATGAAAAACAATGCCAACCAACCAGAGCTTCCAGGGACTAAGCCACTAGCCAAAGACTATACATGGACTGACCCTGGGCTCCAACTGCATAGGTAACAATGAATATCCTAGTAAGAGCACCAGTGGAAGGGGGAGTCCTTGGTCCTGCCAAGACTGAACCCCCAGTGAATGTGATTGTTGGGGGGAGGGTAGTAATGGGGGGAGGATGGGGAGGGGAACACCAATATAGAAGGGGAGACGGAGGGGCTAGGGGGATGTTGGCCCGGAAACCGGGAAAGGGAATAACAATCGACATGTAAATAAGAAATACTCAAGTTAATAAAGATAAAAAAATTAATTATATCTGGATTGGGACACTTTGTTCAGAGAGGGATCATAAACTCTAAATAAATCGTCTTGATTAGGTGATTTTTATTGTGGATGATTTTTTTCCTCCATGACTTGTTATTCAGCAGATACTTCTTTGGCCTTGTATATCCCCCCTCCTCTCTCTCACACACACACCTACACACAAACATATAACCATAGGCACACATACACAGACTCATAGAAACAGACAGACACAGAAACATAGACACAGACAGACATACACACAGACATTCAGACAGACACACACACACACACACACACACACACACACACACACACACACACAGCCCTTTTCAGCATTTGCCCCTTGAAACTGCTACCAAGACAGCGTCTAGACACAGATTACCTGTTGTAGAACTACTATGCATTTGGTGGCTACTAAACCCATGAAATATGGTTGGTCTGAACTAAGACACATTATAAATGTAAAATTGACACTGGATATATCCAAACTAAGAAAAAAGAGAATGAAAGTATTACTTTTATGCTGATGACAAGCTGGAGTCATAATAATTGGGTTCTATTTGTCCCCAGACAGCTGGCTGAGAGTTCCCACCAGAATGGGAAGCATGGGTGGGCTTTCACGTGCTGGATCTTGGGGATTAAACTTCTCTCAGTGTGTTCAGCCAGGAGCTCTAGTGTCGCAGTCCCCGTGCAAGCTTTGGCTATCCACATGTTGGTAGTAGTCACTGTTATAGCCCTTTATCTAGGGATACCTTGGCCCTGAAGATGGTGCCTGGCATCCTTCTGATGGTCAGACGCAACTTCTCCTCTTTGGCCTCTTTTTGCCTTTCTTTATTCAGCATCAGGGCTCCTTCTTGTCTTCTTCCTGCCACCCCTGTACTCTGGCTAGTCCCAAACTCTCCAGTTGTTCCTCACCTGTCAAGCAGGTGACCAGCTGTCTTAGTGCTTCCAGTTTGGTCTGCCAACTTCTCTGCTGTCGCTGCCTGTGTCATTCCACTGTTGCCACTCTCTGACGTCCCTGCTGCTCCCTTCTGTGTTATTAACCCACTACTAAAAGCAGGCCAGATCGTTAAAGAGCGTGCTTTCACCGAGCCAGCTGTTGCCACATCAGGGGGGATGGAACAGGAGAGTGTCAGTAAATGGGCCTGAGCCGCCTGCATATATAGCCCGAGAAGAGGTTGTTCAGACTAAGCACAGCTATTATTTGGGGGGCAATCGCAGCCTTGCTTCTAAGCACAGCTACTTTGCCAGATCACCAGAGCAACTGCCTCCTCTAACCAAGGTGGAGAGGGATGCATCTAGAATTTACTTATGCTCGAGATAGCAAGAACACTGTGGTAGATGATTTTGAGTAGTCCTAGTGAGGGCTGCCTCGGCCAACCTGCTATACTTTTCTCAGGGTGTCCATATAGTACTTTTTATAGGTACTGACATAAGGACAGGGGACTTGACTGTTAGACTGTTTTTGCTCAAGGAAGCCAGGGAAGAAAGAGCAGCAAGGGAGAGTCAGCAGCTCCTTATTAAGTAGTCACATCATTCCTTGACTCCAATGTATATGCGCCTAACTAACTCCAGGAGGGTGAACATTAGACGGGCTGCTTTCAATACAAGTGTAAAGAATTTGTTAGTAAGTGATCACAACAATTTAAACACCCACTTAATAGAGTTTAAAAGTTATTACTGTCTCTGGTAAAGGTGGGTCTCACACTCAGTGGACTAAAATATATCGTTGAAATGAATTTCATATGTCCCCTTTCGATTTAAATGTACCAACTAGAAAATCAGAGATTTCATACATGAATCCTGCTACATATCCATTGGAAATGAACAGGCATCTTCAGAAAGCCAGTTAGTGTTGCAACAGTAATGTCCCGTTTACTCTGATTAGGAGCAAAACCTCAATTCATCATGTAAAACTTGAAACAAGGAGGAAGCAATTATTTGCCATTGGGCTGCTGCTTTAGTTAGCTTTGCAGTGCTGTGTGATAAGGCACCATGACCAAAGGCAACTTAGTCCATCATCTACCTTACAGATTGTAGCCCACCATTTTTTAATTGAGGTTTCCTCCTCTCAGATGATTTGACAAAAATCCCAAACGGGATAGTTACCTAGTGACAACCACCACTAACATCGTTTTTTTGTTTTTTTTTTTTTGTTTTTTTTTTGGGGGGGGGGGAGCTGGGGACCGAACCCAGGGCCTTGTGCTTCCTAGGTAAGCGCTCTACCACTGAGCTAAATCCCCAGCCCCTAACATCGTTTTAAAGATCCTCTCCCACCACCACTTTTTTTTTTTTAACAGAGTCTTACTCTATACTTCTGGCTGGCCTCAAACTCACTCTGTAGACCAAGCTGGCCTTGAACTCACAGAGATCTGCCTGCCTGTAACCCATACTGCTGATATTAAATGTGTGTGCTACCACACAGAGACGGATGTTTTTGTAGAGTGTTGCAGTCATACTACCGATGCACTTTTTAAAAATGATTTAAAATATAGCCTTATACATTATGATTTCCCATAATGCTGTTTTCTGTGCTGCTCTGTTGAGTTAGAATCTCATTAACCATTCTCCTCTTGTTCATGGATAAAGTGCTTCCTAATTAAGTGTATAAAAACTAAGTTAGGCCGATAATAAACAATACTGTGCAAAGGTTTTTCTGTAAGCTTCTTGGAATAGTTGATAAAAAGAGGACATTATTAAGAGTCTTAAAATAAGGACAGTAGGGATTGAGGTACTAGAGAGCGTAACAGGGGAACACTGAAAACAATGAGAGGGTCAGGAGAAGACGCTACCAAACCATCACTATCATTATTTCCTGTTGCAGCTGGATAAGGAAAAAAAAACATAAAATATAAACATTGCAAAGCAAGCATATAATTATCCTACTTTCAGATAATGAGATTTTATTTTTATAGACCCCTAAGGGAATTAACTTGGAAAACCAGAATAAACAATAAGACAACACTGTAAAGCATGTGTTTTCAAAATGAACACAAAGAAAGCAATAGTTTCCTTATGTATAAACTATAATTCTAATAAATGAAGCAAAAGTACATTTATAGTAGGAACCAGCAAAAAATGAGATAGATACTAGCAATACATGTGCACAACCTATAGGAAGAAACTTAATCAATGTTCCCAGGGACGCAAAAGTGCACCTGAACTTATGCAAAGTTTCTTGGATTCCAATGAGAGGAATGACTCGGACTCAGGATGGTGCCTTTTTGTCATCTGTAATGACTCCCATAGCTTCAGCGACAACCTTCTTTGCAACCCACCATCGATTCTGAAGTTCACATGGACAAATATGAAAATGCCAGAAAATGCCTCAGAAAAAGAAGTGAGATGAGGGAGGACTACTGAAACTTAACAATAATTAAGTGGGCAAGGCACAAAAATGTGATTACTGGAGTTTGGATCTGCAGCACAAGTGTAAATAAAAAGACAAACATGGCAGGACAGGTGTGTTTGTACTGCAGCACCCAGATACAGAGACCAGCAGCTCTGTGTGGCTGGCTGAACCCGTGAGCGTCAGGCTTAGTGAGGAACCTTGTCTCAAAAGTAAGGTTGATTAGCGTAGACGTAGACAGCCATTGTTGATGTCTGCTCTATCCACCCATGCACACACATGTGCATACACATGCATATCCATAAACAAAGTTGTCTTTTGGGTTTTTGTTTGTTGGCTTGCTTGCTTTTGTTTGGATGCTTGATTTGGTTTGGTTGGTTTTTTGAGATAGGATTTTTTCTGTGTAGCCCTGACTGTCGTGGAACTCTCTTTGTAGACCCGGCTGACCTTAACTCACCAAGATCCATCTGCCTGCCTCTGCCTCCCGAGTGCTGGAATTAAAGATATGCACCACCACTATCCAGCTCACTCACAAAGTTTAAAGGAAAGAAAAAAGGTCCAGGCTTATCTCTTCCTGAGGCCTATTATACAAAATCTACTCTACAACTCCTGCTTAGCCCCTGGTGGCTTGCTGAAAGTCTTTGGTGTCCCTTAGCACATGGACATGCCATCCTAATCTCTTTGTCTTCACAGTGTCCTACCTGCATTTGTGTCTCTGCGCACATTTCTTTTACAAAGAAACCAGTCATGTGGTAACCTTTTTCACCATGACTTCAATTTAGCTGCTTATATCTGAATCAGGTTAGATTTTTGGGTGTTGGAAGCTAGAATATCAAGGTATGAACTTTGAGGGGAACACGTTCAAACCAAAGCACCATACTCCATTGTGAAGAAGAAAGAGGGGAAGCTCTTTATAAAGTGGAACGAGCCAGGTGCTGTGGTATAGATCTGTAGTTCCAGCTGCTCAAGAAGCTGATGCAGGAGGATCATTTGAGTCCAGAAGTTTGAGCAACATAGTGAGAAACGCTTCCTCAAAACAAACAAGAGACAAAAATTACAAGAGTATCAAAGAAGGATGTGTCTTAAGAAACCAATATTTAGGTGCTGGAGAGATGACTCAGCGGTTAAGAGCACTGACTGCTCTTCCAGAGGTCCTGAGTTCAAATCCCAGCAACTACATGGTGGCTCACAACCATCTGTAATGGGATCCAATGACTTCTTCTGGTGTGTCTGAAGACAGTGTACTCATATAAGTAAAATAAATAAAATCTTAAAAAATAAATTAATATTTAAAAAACCCTCCAATATCCCAGGCTTTAATACTCTGTAATTTATATAAGAAGGGTAAATAAACACGGTGATAGTTGGGTAGGCTCATAAAAATATCCCAAAATATTTGCATCGGAAACAACTAAGACTGGCTGAGCATGAGGAGGGGCCTTGACTACTTAAAGATACATGTGGGAAGGAGAGTTTTCAATGCCTGTCCCAGACTTTGAACTAGGAGACTATTTTATCTGTTTATTCAAATTTCAACATAATGAGGTAGCTGGGAGGCATGAAAGAGTTCACCTCCTCTAATTATACCAGCTTACTCCATACCCTACCCATAATACACAGTATAACTAGAGTACAATAGTCACAAAAATATGAGTCTAGCCCATACTTGCATACATGACACAATGCCCCCCCATAGATAGATAGATGATAGATAGATAGATAGATAGATACATAGATACATAGATAGATAGGTAGGTAGGTAGATAGATAGATAGATAGATAGATAGATAGATAGATAGATAGATAGATAGATAAATGTAACAGCTATTTATTTTCTAGAGTAGTTGACCTTTGCTTTCCTAATTTTGAGGGCGAACTCTTGGAAAATGACACCCTGGTCCAACGCGTTTCTTTTCACTCTGTTCAGGGCTCTGGATTTCTCTTATGACTTCATAACTAAGTAGCCTCAGGTTGATAACATCCTTGCATCTTAGTTTCCTCATTTGGATAATAGACAGTGATAGTAGCTGTGTCATAGGATTATTGTAAAAACCAGGTTGACATATGTGAGGCACTTAAGACAGGGACTGTCATGTTACAAGCATTGTAAAAATATTAACTTATTTCTGACTTCAGTTCTCTCTATGTTTCTGTCTCTATGTCTGTCTGTCTGTCTGTCTGTCTGTCTCTCTCTCTCTCTCTGTGTGTGTGTGTGTGTGTCTGTCTGTCTGTCCTCTATCTGCAGAAATCTTATGAAATTATATAAGACTTAGGTCCTGCCAGACCTAAGATACCCAGAGTAGTCAGTGGTAGACTATTCTCTTAACTTTGAGGTCTTGTGACGTATCATGGCATCATGGCCTGGTTTGGGTTGGGCTCAGGAATGAGTGGTTTGCTCTGGAATCTTGGCAGAGCCACCAAGGCTGATAATCAGTCTTGTTACAATCCACCTTGACAAGTATCAATTCAACCAGGCATGGGATCCCCAGCAAGACACCGTCTCTCTAGGGACCACTGCAACAGGAGAAAGAACACTGCCCTCTAGCAATTCAAGGGTTACTTTTAGGACATAATAAAAAAGAATTGGGAAAAAAAAGCCAGGGAGCCCATCTCTGTAAATGTCATTAAGTTTATAAAAATCTAAAACCTCAACTGGGCCAAGAATTGAGGAAAAGACTGGGGATCTCATTTGTGAACTATAGCTTGTTCTGTTACCTATCTCTCCCATCATGGTACAGGCCAAGTTCCCACTGTTTCCTGGTGCCGAGATCTAGGATTTGCCTTTGTTGCCTACATCAGGCTAATTCCATAAGCAGGGGCCAGCACGCACCCTCCCTTTCAAATTCATTTCTTCTTGTTATCTGAGACTGATGATGGAGAGCAGGGAGAATCCTTCCTCTCCTCCCACTACTGCTCACTCGGATGAGAAGCAAGGTGACTAGGGACGCCTCTGTTGCTGGGATGAAGGTAGCCATGAGATTTGTCAGTTGCCTTGTTGTTTATTCCGTTGGTTTCCAGCCATACTGTGTTCTGCTTTCTCCCTGCCACACTCCTGCTACTTACTGTGTGTGTATTCTTAGGCAGAGGAGCAGGGAGACATGAACCTTACACAGACCCATGTTCTTAGTGCTTATACTTTTACTCTCTCATCCATTTATCCACTCAGCGAATATTTATCAGACTTTGGGGTAAATATTTATTAGACCCTGGGGTATCACAGAAACAGTGTGTGGAATTTCACCCTCCCACAATGTTACTTATGTGTGTCTCCACCTGGCACATGTCTTACTCTTGTTCACTCAGCTTAAAAACCACTTATTTCACACAGAAGGTGCATATGTCACTTGCAGGAAGTCCTGGCCGGATAGCCATTCTCACCTGTCTTTGTTAGAGTTTTTCTGTTGTGAATAGACACCATGACCAAGGCAACTCTTATAAGGACAACATTTAATTGGGGCTGGCTTACAGGTTCAAAGGTTGGTTCACTCCATTATCATCAAGGCAGGAACATGGTAGGGTTTAGGCAAACATTGTGCAGGAGGAGCTCAGAGTTCTTCATCATCATCTGAAGGCCACTAGGAGAAGACTGGCTTCCAGGCAGCTAGAATGAGGATCTTAAAGCCCACATCCACAGTGACACACCTTCTCCAACAAGGTCACACCTACTCCAACAAGGCCATACCTCCTAATAGTGCCATTCCCTGGGCCAAGCATATTCAAACCACTACATCACCTTAGTGCTAACTTAGCAGTAGCTCTATAGTTTGCACCTTCCAGAACAGAATGTTTTCACAGTTGACTTCCAATTAGAAAGAGTCCTGTCATTCCTTTCATTGTGTCTTCTTTAAACCTGGCTCAGCTTCACCAACTTCCATCATGAGAAATGTCAGTGGTGGCATCCTGCTGCCCTGCGAGTCTTCAGAAAGGTTCCCTCAGCCCATAGTGAAGTGGAAGGATCATGTAATTTACTCCCAGAATTCACTTTTGTGTAAAGACATGAAACGCCTATTTCTTGTGGAGTCCTCTCTCATGATTCAAGAGAATGTTGTGAATGCATCACGGCCCATTCAGAACTCCAGCCTGATCCAGAAGGAGGAATCCAGATTATAACAAGGAGGTGAGTTGGGAAGGGAGAATGAGGGCCAAATGCAAATCTAAGCCAAAGGAAAGTATTTCACAAGTGTCTTATAACTGATGGTGACCGAGTCAGTCTTCCTGCAGAGGAACATCTGTTTAGTAGAAAAGGAAAAGTATCACAGACCAGAGGAGGACCTCAACAGGGATGTGTCTGGGAAAGAAAAAAAAGATTTAAGAAGGAAAAAAACCCTGCCACTGTCAGATGTATTTCATAAACAGAATTCATTCACAATGAAAAACACTGACATCTAAAATATTGATCTCTCATGATATTAATACATCTATAAAACATGTAAAACAAGTGTGGCATAAAATAAGAAAATTGGGTGTGGTGCTCTCTCTAAAAGTGATTGCATGCACAGACTATGATACACTGTAGAAATGTGAATTCGTAAGCCTGACCTAGTGGGCAGTTTTATTAAGAGTGGTGCCCCTCAGGAATGATTTTGAGGCACAAGCTGGACCTTTATAACATTATATACACTCACCAGGTATGGCTGCATGTGGTGACTTTCAAGAATTTTCGAGGGATTGATGCCATTCAGACAGAGCTCAATAATCACCCTGCAGTTACACTAAGTGACAACAAGGAGGAGAATTTTTAAGTCATCTGTTTGAAAAATACAAAAATTCTAAAATAACCGAAGGAGTCATTAAAATCATAGTGGTAGTTTATCAATTCTCAGAATCGGACTATAACAAAATGGTATCCATCCTTCAAATTGAATTATAACAAAAGGATATCATTGGTTATGAAAAGCAGCTAATATTGCTTTCTGAGTCAAAGTTATATCCCTAAGTATTCATGGTAGAAGTGGAAAGACTGTAGAGATGTGTGTGTAGTTATACAAAGAATGTTGGCTTTTTTATACATGGAAATATTTTTTATATTTGTAGTTAGCATTTAAACATCTTGAAATGTTAATTTTTTTGGAACAAGCTGAAAGGGAAGGGAGGATGGAAACCATAAGGACAAGTTCAAAGTAAGATGGCGAGGAGTACCAAGAATCCCCCTGAAGCCTGTTGCATGGCCCTCCTAATATGTCAGCCACGGAGGTACACGTTTGCTATTCATTCACTAGAGAGGCCAGATCATGAAGAATTAGGAGTTTTCAAGGTAAGTCTTAGATATATAGCAAACTTGAGGCCAGCCAAGGCCACACAAACTCCATCTCACAAAAAGAAAAAGCACAGAATTCTATGGTTACCAATGAGCATCCAGCAACAAAGATCAAAAACCAAGAGAATGGCCTGATTGCATTGCACAGGAAACGAGGGAGGAAATACAGATGGGGTGTGTGTTTAAACTGCTTGAAATAACTTCACGTTTGAATGTGGCTGACCAGACATGTCATGGAAACAAAATTACAAAATAGAAATCTGAGTCAAAGAAAAACATTTCACAATTGCCTTGTAACTCCCGTGAGCTTTTAAATCAGTCTTGCTTCAAAGATGACACCAACGTCACACTACTTTTTTTAAAAAAATGAAACCAACCAAATGTTTAAAGAGAGAAATAGACACCCTCTTCCATCAGACTTTTAGAAAGCAGAATAAAAATGTTAGATCCACCGTCGGATTAATATAATGGTAGTGCCAAAATAATCAAGAGCAGTGCAGAAAGAGCTAACACCTTGGCAAGCTTACTACAAAGACAAAAAACGTGAAAGAATGTCAAAATTTTGCCTATCCAAATAAAAAAGTATGCACGATTATAACATAGGCAGTGGCTGAGTAGTTTATTTTGGAATGTTAAGTTAGGGCAACACAAAAGTACAGGATATTATAACACACAGTGACTGAGTTGAGTTTATCTTGGAATGTTAAGTTAGGTCAACACGAAAGTGCACGGTATTACAACACACATGACTGAGTTGAGTTTATCTTGGAATGTAAAGTTAGGTCAACATGAAAGTACCCAGTATCGTGACACACAGCGACTCAACAGAGCTTATTTTGGAATGTTAAGTTAGGTCAACCCTGGGAGAGATGGAAAAGAAATCCTTACTCCAAATAGTTCAAAGAATAACTCACGTCTGCCTCATGAAGGTCTCTCCTGCCTGGCAATCCAAGTGGTTCGCTGGCACTGAGCAGGAGTCTGCAGAATCTGTCAAGGCCCAAGATGCAGGCCACAAAACTCAAAAAGGTCAACAAGCTGAAGGGCCCAAGTGAGGACGCCTCACTTCCACTTGGGAGGGGGAAGAAAGAAACCACATGGGGGCAGGGAGGGAGCGACAGGGGAGGAAGAGGGGATGGGTGGGGGAGAGGGGAACATGATCTGGTATAGTGTGAGAGAAAAGGACTGAAACCCGAGGGCTAGCAGAAAGGATGGAAACATGTGACCTCAGGAGGAAGGAGGTTGGGAGGACCCTCTAGAATATACCAGAGACCTGAGAAGTGAGTCTCAGGACTCAGGGTGGGGGGGACCCTAGATGAAAGGCCCTGTGGTGGGGAGAGGGAACTTGAGCCCACCTCCAGCAGAAAGACAGGGCATCAAGTGAGAAACGGGGCTGCTATCCCACAGCCAAAGCTCTGACCCATAATTCTTCCTGTCTGAAAGAAATGCAGGGATGGAAATGGAGAAGAGCTTGGGGAAAAGAAGGTCCAGCGACAGGCCCAAAGTGGGATCCAGCTCAAGGGGAGGCCCAAGACCTGGCACCATTACTGAGGCTATGGAGCACTCACAGAAAGGGACCTACCATGACTGCCCTCCAAAAGACCCAACAAGCAGCTGAAAGAGTCAGATGCAGATATGTGCACCCAATTAATGAACAGAAGCTGCTGACCCCTGTAGTTGAATTAGGGAAAAGCTGGAGGAAACTGAGGAGGAGGGCAACCCTGTAGGAGGACCAGCAGCCTCAATTAATCTGGACCTCCGAGATCTCTCAGACACTGGATCACCAAACAGGCAGCATACACCAGCTGAGATGAGGGCCCCAACACATATACAGCAGAGGACTCTCAGGTCTGGGTTCAGTCAGAGAAGATGCACCTAACCCTCGAGAGATTGGAGGCCCCAGGAAGTTTAGAGGTCTGGTGGGCTGGCTGGGGTGGGGACATCCTTGTGGAGATGGGGACAGGAGGGGTGTGCGGGCGGTGTGGGGGAGGTATGGGATGTGGAACTCTTGGGTGTGTGTGTGTGTGTGTGTGTGTGTGTGTGTGTGTGTGTGTGTGTGTACTGGGAAGGGAATAAAATCTGTAGTGTAAAAATAAGTAAATAAATTTAAAAGGGGGGAGCAAGAAGCACTGATCCCTAGACTCCAGGAGGAATAACAGTGCTTGAAAAGGGAACGGGCACACAGAGAAAGTCACCAATGTGCCCCAGTGAGACATTTATGATAGTTCACAGTAAGGGGCAAGCCAAGACTGAGGGAAAAGAGATGCACGCAGGGAGAGGAACTTGGCCTGTCAGAATGCCCATCAGAAGCAGGAATTTGGAGCAGAATCTTGGGAAAGACATTCCCCTCTCCCACTCAATTAATCAATACTTAAATGAGTACACAAGCTTTTGTGAAAATTTGGACATAGGTATGAGTAAAATAAAAAGCCAATCACCTTATAATTTTTTAGGATATATTATTACTCAGTAATTAATTTTCCATCCTCCTCTCAGCTTAAAACTTCCCAAACAATATACCCTCAACTACTTTCAAAACAATGTATGGCCACGTCGTTTGGGAGCACTCTTCTGTACCCGTTACTATAAGGATTGGCTCTGTTCTTCACGGTGCTTTCCAGAGACTCAGTTAAGTGCTGTAAGAAACATAACACCTGAAGCACAGAGAGCTCTTGGTTTATTAAATAACACTGTAGCAAATACGGTAGTTCATGGAATTAATCCCTCTTTTTGTTATCAATTATTTATCCTTCCTCCTCACCGCCTGTTGGGATGGTGAGTGATGCATGAAATCTATGCGTGCTGTAATTCTCTGCAGTGATCTGCAACTCCTTATTTATAAGAAAGTATAGACTTGACAGCAATAATGACAGATCTTTCTTCATATATACATACACATTTATATACACATATAATATATGTGACAGTGATCATAAAAAAACGAGGTCACGGATTTGAGGGGATTAGGAGGACATATGAGGAGTTGGAGGGGAAAGGAGGGGGAAAAATACAGTAGTCATGTATGTAATTTTCAAATAAAAATTAAAGGAAAAAGGAGGGATATGTTACGTTAATTTCTTTTTTTAAAATTTTATTCGTGAGTGTGTGTATGTGCGTGTGTGTGCGCGCGCGCAATGTATTCGTATGAGCATGTCCACAGCACAAGTGTGGAAATAGAAGAGAATTTGTGGAAATTTGTTCTCTCGTAACACCCTAGGATCTAGGCTTTGAATTAAGGTCATAGGGTTTGATGGTAGGCAGTATGACTCAGAGCTGTCTCGCAACTCAATGCTGTGTTCTTTTGAAATCTCATTTTGTCACTTCACATAGCATCTAATGTATAATTTTGTCTAAGCAAGTGAAACAAAGTACAAATAAAAAATACAAATATTTGATAGAAATAGTTCTTCATATTATTTAACCTAAACAAAAGTTTTGCTTAAGTTAAACTAACTTTCTTTTTTTTCTTTTATTAGACATTTTAAATTTTATATTTCAAATGTTATCCCTTTTCCCAGTTTCCCTCTATCCCATCCCCCCTCCCCCTGCTTCTGTGAGGTTGTTCCCCCACCCACCCACCCCCTCTGGCCTCCCTGCCCTGGCAATCCCCTACACTGGGGCATTGAGCCTTGGTCCTCACAGGACCAAGGGCTTCTCCTCCCAGTGATGCCAGACCAGCCCGTCCTCACGCAGCTGGAGCCATGGGTCGCTCCACGTGAACTCTTTGGTTGGTGGTTTAGTCCCTGGGAGCTCGGTGGGGGGCGGGGTCTGGTTGATTGACATTGTTGTTCTTTCTATGGGGCTGCTAACCCCTTCATCTCAAGAAGGACAGATCTTAACTTACTGATAAGGAGCCTGCAGCAATGGTTTTCAACCTGTGGGTTGAGACATTTTGGGGGGGGGGTGTCACATATCAGATATCATGTGTATCAGATACATTATGATTCATAAGTAGCAAAATTACAGTTATGAAGTAGCAACATAAACATTTTATGGTTTGGTCAGCACAACTAAGGAACTGTATTAAAGGGCTGGAGCATTAGGAGACTTGAGGGCCACTGGCCTACAGGCATAGTTGTGCCTCTCAAATGCAGGCTGATTGTTCCACACTGGTAATCATTGGCAGATAACATTAGCACGTTAATCAGGATCTTTAGATAAGCAGTATCCTAAAGATCTTCTTTTAAGGTCTTCTGAAGGGATCCCATTACATTTAGGTACCTAAAATGACATCTAAAAATCCCGTAGAGATTGCTTCTAATGTTCTTGCAAATGGATCTTCAAAAGGACAAGGAGCTTTGTGTTTTTTATACAAATTCCACACACTCCACACAAAGAAGACTGTACCTACCCCTGGTTGTACGCTCAACAGTCTGAGCTCGCCATAATCAATCAGCTTTTATTAGATGTTTCTTGGCCCCTGAGTATTTTAACTGACTCTGTGTATTGTGCTCAAACTGTTTCTCTTTTAGAAACTGCAAGCCTTAACCCTATTACTAATGTTTCTTCACAGTTATTTCTCTCCTTTCGGATGACCGTAAGACAACCAGACAACTTTCATAACCTATATTCATGTTCAATCTAATCTGCCAGGCCCCTTAATATCTGCCAGTGCTCAAACCTATGTACTAACCTGCTCCCACCTCTGGTGCTTTATTCTCAGGCTGCTCAAAAATCTCCTGAGCTTCATCAAAAACAGGAATCATCCTTTTATCTAGCGAGCAAGCTTGGCAGATCGTCCTTCTTCTTGCACACTGCTGCCATCTGCTGGCAGGATTTATGCTCGCGGGTAAAAACCTAATAACCTTTAGGCAGACATTATATCTCAGTATCTGGGCGTTTAAAATATGTCCGTGTAATAGTTGATACTTTTTCTAATGCGACTGTTGCTTCTGCTTACGAGGGTGAAACAACCTTAGATGCCATTAGCATTTTCTTTCTAAGGCTCCCACTACAGCTAGATTCTGACAATGGTCCTATTTATAAAGGTAAATGTTTTAAGAAATTTTGTTATGGGCTGGAGAGATGGCTCAGTGGTTAAGAGCATTGATTGCTCTTCCAGAGGTCCTGAGTTCAATTTTCAGCAGCCATATGGTGGCTCACAACCATCAGTCATGGGATCTGATGACCCCCTTCTGGTGTGTCTGAAGACAGCTACCCCATACACAGAAGAAAAAATAAATCTTTTTTTTTGAAAGCCCCCATTTTTTAAAAAAAGAAATTTTGTTATTCATGGAATATTAATCATGTTCCTGGAATCCCTTACAATCCACAGGGGCAAGCTATTGTGGAAAGACACCATCAAATACTTAAGTGGCAAATTTTAAAAATAGAAAAGGGTTTTATACGCCCACCGAAATCCCCACATAATATGTTACATTAAGCCATCCTATCTTTAATTTTTTTAAAGGAAAATACTTCTGCTGACCAAATAATTTTCCCTAAAGGAGATGAATCCTAAAGGATGTGTTGATTGGAAATTAATCAATGGAAAGGTCTGGGTGTCCTACTAACATCGGGGTGAGGTTGTTTTTGTTTCTTCCTAGAAAATGAATAAAGTCCCAGATGGCTTCTGCTCTGGTGCGTGAGACCGGGACAACATCCCAGCCACCCATAGACGAAGGGAGCATTGGAAGGCAGCACACAAAGCCACCATGGGAGACAGCCCAAGAGGAGAGCAAGCCAATGACCTGGGGAGACTTCAAGACTAACTCATCAAGCCAAGACCTCAAGGAGACAACAAGGACACAATACTATTGACATGGAAAATGATGGTCTTATCTGTTTTTTATTTGTTTGTTTTTTTATTGAGATTTCAAATGTTATTCCCTTTCCGGGTTTTCCTGTCCATAAACCCTCTGTTCCATCCCCCGTCCCCCTTCTTCCAAAAGGGTGTTCCCCCACCCAACCACCCCTACTTCCCACCTCTCTGCCCTGAAATTCCCCTCCACTGGGGGTCCAGCCTTGGCAGGACCAGGGGTTTCTCCTCCCTTTGATGTCCAACAAGGCCATCCTCTGCTACATATGTAGCTGGAGCCATGAATCTGTCCATGTATAGTCTTTGGGTAGTGGTTTAGTCCACGGGAGCTCTGGTTGGTTGATATTGTTGTTCTTAAGGAGTTGCAAACCCCTTCAGCTCCTTCAATCCTTTCTCTAACTCCTCCAGTAGGGACCCCATTTTCAGTTCAATGGTTGGCTGCAAGCATCTGCCTCTGTATTTGTCAGGCTCTGGCAGAACCTCTCAGGAGACAGCTATATCAGGCTCCTGTCAACATGCACTTCTTGGCATCAGCAATATTGTCTGGATTTGGTGGCTGTATGTATATGGGCTGGATCCCCAGGTGGGGCAGGATCTGAATGGCCCTCTCTTCAGTCTCTGCTCCAAACTTTGTCTCCATATCTTCTTCTATGAATGTTTTTGCTCTCCCTTTTAAGAAGGACTGAAGCATCTGCACTTTGGTCATCCTTCTTGAGCTTCATGTGGTCTGTGGATTGTTATCTTGGGTAATTTGAGCTTTGGGGCTAATATCCATTTATCAGTGAGTGCATACCATGTGTGTTTTTCTGTGATTGGGTTACCTCACTCAGGATGATTTTTTTCTAGTTCCATCCATTTGCCTATGAATTTCATGAAGTCATTGTTTTTGATAGCTGAGTAATATTCCATTGTGTAGATATACCACATTTTCTGTATCCATTCCTCTGTTGAAGGGCATCTGGGTTCTTTCCATTTTCTGGCTATTATAAATAAGGCTGCTATGAACATAGTGGAGCATGTGTTTTTGTTATATTTTGGGGCATCTTTTGGGTATATGCCCAGAAATGCTATAGCTGGGTTCTCAGATAATACTATGTTCAATTTTCTGAGAAACCTCCAGACTCATTTCCAGAGTGGTTATACCAGCTTGAAATCCCACCAACAATGGAGGAGTGTTCCTCTTTCTCCACATCCTTGCCAGCATCTGTTGTCACCCGAGTTTTTGATTTTAGCTATTCTGACTGATATGAGGTGGAATCTCAAGGTTGTTTTGATTTGCATTTCCATGATGACTAAGGATGTTGATAATTTCTTTAGGTACTTTTCAGTCATTCAATATTCTTCAGTTGAGAATTCTTTGTTTAGCTCTGTACCCCATTTTTAATAGGATTATTTGATTATCTGGAGTCTAACTTCTTGAGTTCTTTGTATATATTGGATATTAGCCCTTTATTGGATGTAGAATTGGTAAAGATTTTCCCCAAACTGTTGGTTGCCATTTTGTCCTGATGGCAGTGTCCTTTGCCTTACAGAAGCTTTGCAATTATATGAAGTCCCATTTGTCGATTCTTGATCTTATAACATAATCCATTGGTGTTCTGTTCAGGAAATTTTCCCAGTGCCCATGTGTTCGAGACTCTTCCCCACTTTTTCTTCTATTTGTTTGAGTGTATCTGGTTTTATGTGGAGGTCCTTGATCCACTTGGACTTGAGCTTTGTACAGGGTGATAAGAATGGATCGATCTGCATTCTTCTACATGCTGACCTCCACTTGAACCAGCACCATTTGTTGAAAATGCTACCTTTTCTACACTGGATGGTTTTAGCTCCTTTGTCAAAGATCAAGTGACCAGAGGTGTGTGGGTTAATTTCTGGGTCTTCAATTCTATTCCATTGATCTACCTGCCTGTCGCCATACCAATACCATGCAGTTTTTACGATTATTGTTCTGCAATACAGCTTGAGTTCAGTGATGGTGATTTCACCTGAAGTTCTTTTACTGTTGAGGCTAGTTTTTACTACCCTGCTTTTTTTTTGTTATTCCAAATGAATTTGAAAATTGCTAGTTATTTTTGTTGTTAGAGGCGGAATTATGTTTTGTGGCTCTCTTCTTTTGGGTTTGTTGCAAAAAGATTGCTTTCTTGCTTTTTCTAGGATGTAGTTTCCCTCCTTATGTTGGAGTTTTCCATCTATTATCCTTTGTAGTGCTGGATTTGTGGAAAGATATTGTGTAAATTTGGTTTTGTCATGGAATATCTTGGTTTCTCCATCTATGTTAATTGAGAGTTTTGCTGGATACAGTAACCTGGGCTGGCATTTGTGTTCTCTTAGGGTCTGTATGACATCTGTCCAGGATCTTCTGGCTTTCATAGTCTCTGGTGAGAAGTCTGGTGTAATTCTGATAGATCTGTCTTTATATGTTACTTGACCTTTTTCCCTTACTGCTTTTAATATGCATTCTTTGTTTTGTGCATTTGGTGTTTTGACTATTATGTGATGGGAGGAACTTCTTTTCTGGTTCAATCTATTTGTAGTTCTGTAGGCTTCTTGTATGTTTATGGGCATCTCTTTCTTTAGGTTAGGGAACTTTTCTATAATTTTGTTGAAGCTATTTAATCCCTTTAAGTTGGGAATGTTCACTCTTTTCTATACCTATTATCCTTAGGTTTGATCTTCTCATTGTGTCCTGGATTTCCTGTATGTTTTGGGCTAGGAGCTTTTTCTGTTTTACATTTTCTTTGTCAGTTGTGTCGATGTTTTCTATGGTATCTTCTGCCCCTGAGATTCTTTCTTCCATCTCTTGCATCTGTTGGTGATGCTTGCGTTTATGACCCCTGATCTATTTCCTAGGTTTTCTATCTCCAGCATTGTCTCCCTTTATTATTTCTTTATTTTTTCTATTTCCATTTTTAGATTCTGGATGATTTTGTTCAACTACTTCAGCTGTTTGGTTATATTTTCCTATAATTCTTTAAGGGATTTTTGTGTTTCCTCTTTAAAGGCTTCTATTTGTTTACCTGTGTTGTCCTATATTTCTTTAATTTTTTAAAGATTTATTTATTTTATTTATATGTGAGTATACTGTAGTTGGTCTTCATACACTTCAGAAGAGAGCATCCTATTACAGATGGTTGTGAGCCACCATGTGGTTGCTGGGAATTGAACTCAGGACCTCTGGAAGAGCACTCATTGCTTTTAACCACTGAGCCATCTCTCCAGCCCTGTCCTATATTTCTTTAAGGGAGTTGTTTATGTCCTTCTTAAAGTCCTCTATCATCATCATGAGTTGTGATTTTTAAATACAATTCTTGCTTTTCTGGTGTATTGGGATAGCCAGTATTTTCTTTGGTGGGAGAACTGGGCTCTGGTGATGCCAAGTAGTCTTGGTTTCTGTTGCTTAGGTTCGTGCACTTACCTCTTGCTATCTGGTTATGTCTGGTGTTAGCTAGTCTTGCTGTCTCTGACAGTGGCTTGACCCTCCTGTAAGCCTGTGGGTCAGCACTCCTGGAGACTAGCTTTCTCCCAGTTGGGTAAGGAGAGCTGTGGGATCGGGTCAGCTCTGGTCTCTCATAGAAACCTGAACGATCCTGTTCCAGACTCCTCCTCCATTCCTGTGTCTATAGGGCTCCAGGTAGGTTCCTCTTGGGCCAGGAAATATGATCTCCCCTGGAGACATGGTGGTCTTCCCTGGGCTCTCAGGATTGTTTGTCCACACTTCTGAGAGTCCAGCTTTCTCCCCCATAGGATTGGGGTACAGAGAGCTTTGGGAATGTGTCAGTTCTGGGCGCAGACGGAAACTGGAAGGATCCTGTCCCAGACTACTCCTGGGTTCCTGGGTTCTGAGGGCTCCAGGCGGGTCCCTCAGATCAGAATTGATGCTCTTATCTTTGTTCATTGTCAGTTTGTTAGTCCAGAATCCTAATGCCTTTGTCAGGGGCGGTAAAAGGCACCCTTGTAATAGGGGACAGCATAACATTGTTTTACCATGTTAAAGATTGTCTTTACTCTTTGGGACCAATTGTCTGGATGAAAAAAATGTTACATAAACATTGAATCATATGAATGGAGGATAATGTGGAGGGACTAATCTAATTGATAAGCCCAGGTATAATAATATGGATTTTAGCATTATTAAGGGCTCTTTAGAAAACTCTGTTAGTGGAAATCATAGTTGTATAAAGATGAAAAATGGACTGTCTGATGTATTGCTTACCAAAGTTGATATTATTGTAGAATAACACTGTCATCGGTGGTTTAGAAAATAAACTCTGGCTTCATTTGGTGACTGACAGTCAATGAGAGTAATCTTTTTGCATCAGAGGTGACCCATCTATTCCTGGGCTCTTTAAAATATATATATTGCATAGGAGTTACTCATATGCACTGGAATCCCCCTGCACCAGTGTCTCTGGTATTCCCATCAATGCTGTTTTTTTTAAACCACACTGATTATGCTTAAATGTACTTATATCTCTGCTTATTGTAATTCCACCTCTAATTGTACCCTTCTCTCTAGCAAACAACTGCCTTTGGAATGCATCTTTGTGTGTGTGTGTGTGTGTGTGTGTGTGTGTGTGTGTGTGTGTGTGTAAATCTACACATACTACCCTTCTTGTGAGTTAAATGGTGTTATGTGGGATAAGCCATATTACATCCATTTTTCAGTAAATCTTTACAATTGATCAATAGAATTAAGAGGCCTCCTCCAACACTAAGTTGTGATGATTCTTTGCATCTATTGGACCCTGTAATGGCTGCATCTACTGCAGCTTTCTTATTACCAGTCCCAGGAATGATTAGTGGAATACAAAGAGAGTGGTCTGTACGTTTAGTAAAACTACCAATATTATAGCAAAAATTTTAGCAGAAATTAACCCAGAGATGGTTGAATTGGAAGCCATGGTTTTACAAAATGGTGCTACTATAGACAGTTTGTTGCTGAAGCACAATTTTGGTTGCCAACAATTTCCTGACACATGTTGCTTTAATATGTTAAATTTCTCTTGTATTACAGAAGGCCAAATTCACGATTTGCATAAAGAGATAAAAGCTCTTAAGTGATCTCTGAACACCCATCATGTTGAGATGGCTTTCCCCTTTCCTCGGTCCTCTGTTATCTATTCTTATAATTATTTTATGCTTGCCTGTATTAGTTATACTAGCCATGAAGACAATGCACTCAACCTTGCCCTCTATTACAACCATAGTTTTCCTTTAAAAAAATAAGAAGGGGGAGATACAGATGCACAGGGCTCTTTGTGCTCACAGATAAGCACCAGGGGAACCTGGAATGTTAAACACAGGATTGACTCTTCAAAAGAAGAAACACATAACCCATTAGCTGCACAGGAGGCTGGGAGCAGACATAGTTAATAGGCTGAGACCCCACGGGGTCCTCCCCGAGACTCTTATCATAAAACTTGTCTTTTCTCAGTCAATCTATGGAGTCTATTTTTGTGGAAGGCATCACATGCACCTTAGACAGATTTTCATCACAGTCACATTTATTTATGTGCTGTGCAGACATATGCCTAAAATAAACTACTTGGGGAGTAAAACTCCCAAGAAGTTTAAACCAGTAACCAGCTGCTTAGTTGTGTTGAACCAAACTGCCTTCTTGTGTCCTGTGGATGGATACCCTGATGGCTGTGATGGTCTCAGAGACCCCGTGCATGAAGACTGAGAAGAAAGAGGCATGCCCATTGGAAGGGGTCAAGTCCAACCATCAGGCACGAACTCGGAGCAGGATCTTGGGAAAGAGTGCTGATGGATAGGAAAGACACCTATAGGATGTCATGCTCATGAGCAGAGGCTGTAGTGGACAGCTTTGCCCCCCTGCTTGGTGGGAGATTAGTGGGTGAGAATGCAGAGAGGGGGGGGACTGGGAAAGCAAGAGTAAGGGGTGAAGGCTAAATGACTGGAGAGACTTAAAAGAGGAAGGACACACTTCATATAACCAACTCAAGAGAAGAGTGGATTCTCCATCTCTAGTGGCCTCTCTTCTATGCCCACTCAGCTCTATGTAGAGTGCAGCTTCACTAAAGAAATGCTTGTACCCCACTCTTTCCAAGCTGTGTATGAGCACTATTGTAAGTCTGCTTGTGGCGATGTTCCCAGATGATTTCCAAGCAGGTGTTTCCCTGCAGAGAGGGATATGATGGGTTAAGTAGGAGCTGGGCGCACAAGCACTTCCCAACTTCTAATGGAGATTGCAGTCTGTCTCAGTGTGACTGGAGAAGGGTAGCAAAAGGGGCTGGACACATCCGACCTCCCTGGATATCCATCTTTATCCAAAAATCCCAGGCCGGTATTATTCTTCTGCTCTCGGCCCCTGCAGATGCAGCCTGTTCTGATGAAGTTCCTGGGCACCTTTGGCCTCTTTTTAAGACCCTAGAAGGACATTTTCTATGGAAACTTAGCTTGAGATCTTTTTCCACAGGGACGGGATGTGACGGAGACTTCCTTGTTTTGTTCTATCTATCTGGGTTTTTATAACAAAGGGCAGAACCAATAGATGGAAGGTAGGTGAGTAATTCTGTCACCAGTGAGCCGCATCCCCTTCCTGAACTCAGCTGCCAGCCCACGTCTAATGCATCTTAGCATCAGGGCCTAGCACTTCACAATCACCCCCTTTAGAGGGACGTGAGACTGCCAGCATCCCTCTAACACTTGGACCTTCTGCTGTTACCTGAAAGGTATGTGGCTCCTTTGCAATACCTGTATGAAACTTCTAGAAACAGAAAGCAGAGAAAGACAGACAGAGACCCTAGGAGAAGCATCTCATAGATGCAAGCTCTTATCACCCAATTCTGGTGGTTTCGTGGACGTGTTTTGGGTCTCTTAGGGGAGATGTCCATTCAGGCTTGCCTCTGATGAGGCAAGGGTCTCCTTTCCCCCTTTAGGGTTCATGCTTTTGGGACTCTCATCGTAAAGTGACTCAGTCCTTGGAGACTCTGAGGGTGGAAATCCTTTTATAGACTGAGTAAAATCACACCAGCGTAAGCTAGCATGCAGTAGAGGGCACTGGAGTGGGATAGGGGAAGGAAGTGCGGAAGTCTCATTTGCCCTTTGTAGCTTACGGAGATAGCAGCAAGATGAACCATACCAACTGTGGTTTGCAAAACAGTGCAAAACAGCGGACGTGAGAGAGTGTGCACGAGCTCTTTAGCCTTTGTATCGTCAGAAAGGAGCATCCCGGGGATCACAGCAGAGCAGAGAGAACGCGGTCCTCCACCAGGACAACTTAGCTCGGTCTGAGACCTCTTCACCGAGGTCTCCAGCTCCCCACCACCACCGCACCCCAATTCAGCATGTCTAGCTTCCCCCTTTCTCTACCCAGACCTCTCCACCTGAATCAGACTCTGGAGCCCTCGGCACAAAAGGGGGAAACTAGAAAGTGTTTCTCCTTGGGGGGATACTACAGGAAGGATCAGAGCCTTTAACTGAAGGAAAGGTGGAGAAGAGACCCTGAGGCAGTGGTGGGGAGCAGTGTGGTGTGCAGCGCACAAAGTCACTTTAGGAAACTCTCTTCTAGTCCCTTCAGGAAGTTTCCAGACTTCCAACAGACTTTCCAGCAGACACCCCTGCGTATTGAACAGACACTGAAGACCCCCCTGTCTAAGAGGCTGGTGACAAAGTCTTGGGGGCACCTTGGCTTAAGTTTTCTTTCTTTTTCTTCGGCACTAAAATTTAAATTCATCGGTTGATGGGCCTCGGACCTGGATAGCTTGTGACCTAGTTTCTTCTTTAGTGCGGGGGTGTGCACGGCACTGCCTGAGGCTGGGCGCTCCCTAACAGCATTATGGTTTCGAGTTATTGATGCAACTGAAATCGGAAGCTAGACCCGACCCGGCACAGCTGGGGCGAGGGTGGAGGAGAGGAAACAGGTGCTGCAAACAGCAGCTGAGGTAGAAACCTCACTCTGCCACCTCGAGCTGAGTATGAAGGTGTCCCATATGCCTCAGCTTCCCTACCTACAATTTGGGCTTATTGATTAAAGTAATAATACTGATGTGAGTGTTAGATAAAGAAGTGTTTATGTTTATTGCTGTGGGCAAATATCTATATGAGAGAGAGAGAGAGAGAGAGAGAGAGAGAGAGAGAGAGAGAGAGAGAGAGAGAGAGGACTCTCTTCTAGTCCTTTCAGGAAGTTTCCAGACTACTGGCTTCCAATTAAAGGCAATCCAATAGATACCCCTGAATACTGAACAGACACTAAGTACCAGTGACTCCTGTCTGTGAAGACACTGGTGGTGAAGTTATCACTACCTTTACCAATGAGCCCAAATTACAAGTAGGGAAACTGAGGCATGTGGGCCACTTTCACACATAGCTACAGGTGGCAGAGTGAAGCTTCTACCTCTGTGTGTGTGTTCACGTATGCGTCTTGTATTTTAACCTTTCC
This sequence comes from Rattus norvegicus, assembly GCF_021556685.1. Taxonomy (NCBI): domain Eukaryota; kingdom Metazoa; phylum Chordata; class Mammalia; order Rodentia; family Muridae; genus Rattus; species Rattus norvegicus. Next base: position 39,420,454 of record NC_141543.1, on the reverse strand, counting down.
CCCCATAGCTTCTGTGATAACAACCACATGTATATATCACAACAGAGAAAGACTACAGAGAACTGTGGGTCCTCTAGCAATTCTGGAACCCACTACCCCATGTGCTTGCCCCTTGGGAAAGAAAAACTGTGCCTCTAGGGTGACCAGAGCTACCACTTAACACAGTTGACTAAGTCCTCACATTGTAGCTCATCCAAATGGACCATTGCACGTGCCCCAGGCCTTGCTTTGCAAGGTCCTATCTGGGTTGTGGTGTGCCCAGTGCAACTTTCCTCTCTTGGGTCTCTAAGCTGTGTCTGGTCCATCAGACCAAGGCACAAAAGGGAAGGGAAGGCAACGAGGTAAGTGACAAACACAGTCAGCGTAGCTTCTGATGCTTTGCTGCCACTTGGCAGAGCTGTCACCAACACACACACACACACACACACACACACACACACACACACACACACTTCTGTCATCAGTCACAAAGACAAGGGGTCTTACTGTTCCTTCAGAGCTTTTATCTCTGCTCAGGACCTCAGGTCTTGTTACTACTAATAATCTCAGTAAGTCCTGGTCATGAAAACAGACAGGTTGGCTCCGGAGGAGAATGAGCCCTCCTCCCTCTAAAGAGAGCAACTGAAACACAGACGGGATGGCCCCGACGTGCTCCTCTGTCCTCTCTCTGCAATCCCTGAGCCTGAGCTCCAAAGCTCCAAGATGTGGTCCGTTCATTTTTCAGACCATTGCTCTCCTCACACCCCATGTTGTGTTCCTACCAGTCCGAGTCTCTCTAGCCCCAAGGTCGCCCTGAGAAGCCCTCATCAACCTTCCCGAATCTGCTCTGACTGTTTTCCTACTGTGCAATCCCACGTCTTTGTATATGGTTTTGCAGATCATGTGGCTAGGGCTCAGCAGAAGCAAAAGCTATTCAAGGGCCACTAAACAATGGTGACGATGGTGGCAAAAGACAGAGTAGACATGCGAGTTGGACTGGAGTAAAAATTCGCTGAGTATCCCACCCCCAGAGGAACTGTGGTGGTGGGATGAACTGTTTCTGAAAGAAAGTGGCAAAATGATGTTTTGAAAGTGGAGAGAGAGGAGAGGTGGCGAGTTTTTTTTAATAGAGTATTTCTTTATTTCTATGTTTGAGACAGAGTCTGGCTAGCTAGCCCAGGCTGGCTTCACACTCATGATCCCTTTGCTTCAACCTTCTGCATGCTGGGATTTTAGGTGTGCATTGTCACATGTAATTTAAACAGCATCTTGTCAACAAATAGGAGGTTTAACTTTTCCCTTCCATTGCTCAGGCACAAAGACTGAGGCTCAGCTCACCCAGCTACAAATTCTGCCGCCTTAAGTCCTACACCTAATAAAGATGTGGAGAGACTGTGCATCCCGAGATGCTTTGATCACATCAGATTCCCTGGCTTCTAGACGTAGATGCTAGCACAGAGCATAGTAGGGACTTAGAGCTAGAGGAGTCTGCATTTTCTGGACCACAAGACAAAGAAGGGATTGCCAGATGGCATCCCTCCACCAGCTGGGCCTGAAGATGTGATAAGCGTGAGAACAGGGACTTATCCTTGAGAAGATCAGAATAGATGAAATTGACCTAGAATGTCCCAAAAGTTGGCGGGCAGCCATCATACATACCCTGCTTTGGAAAAAACAGCTCTCTCTTCCTCTGTTTTATGAACCTGACGTTCCAGGACAAAGAAACATGTACACCAGTGGTCTGTGCAGGGGAGGAAGGGAGATCAAGCTTCATTTTGAGATTCTTCCTAGATTACCCATTCTCTGGGGAGCGTCACTAACCCAGAGAGGGTGACACTGAGCCCCTACACAATGTATGGCTCCATTTCTGAGTCTAAACAATACTCGGCTTCCTCTGGGACCCTTCTGCCCTGTCCGCCCACAGTACCATGAGTTCCAGCAAACCCAATGGTAACAACACCACCTGGTAAAATTAGAAGCAGATCTTACATCCTGTCATAGTTTAAGAGAAGCTATGGGCCTGATGTGGAACTCCAGCTAATAATAAAATAACAATAAATAATAGGATACAATAAATAACTTAGACAACAGCCAATCTCAGAACATCTGGGTGAAGGGTCACTGCCCACATTACCCAGCGTGCTTAATCTTTTCTAGGTGGCCCTCACCGCTGACAGATGGCAGATTTCTCAGTATTACTGGGGTTTCTGAAGCAAACACCTTGGTGCCTCACCATCTTCTTCACCTACCTTCTCTTCCTTCAGTTGTGGGAGGTGAACTCAGGTAGTGTATTTGATCTGCAGCCATAGCCAGCCTACTCAGGTAGAATATGAGCACCCACACTCTGCCCCTAACTCTGCTGGGTGCCCCCTAGGAAAGGGCCCTCATAATACAGCACACTACATACATATATACATAATACAGACCACATTAATTGCTAAAATGCAAAAGGATTCCCATGCAGGGTTTTCGATTTGTTTTTGTTCAGTTGGTTTACTTTTTATTTGTTTTTGTAACTTTTTGTTGGTTTGTTTTTGAAACAGGTTCTTGCCAGGCAGCCTAGGGTGGCCTGGAACTCTCAATACTCTTTCAGCCTCCTCAGTACTGGGACATATACCAACCAGTACAGTTACATATCAACCAGTACGGTTATATACCAACCAGTATGATTATATACCAACCAAAATGATTATATACCAACCAGTATGGTTATATACCAACCAGTACTGTTATATATTTTCACTGCTTCTATACCAGTTGTTAAAACCTTGGAAAGCCCTGCAAAGTACATGTTCCCTGGGAAGACAATAGATGTGGAGCAGAGGGAGAAAGACAGAGACACAGAGAGACAGGGAGACAGAGAGAAACAGAGACAGAGAAACAGAGACAGAGGGTGAGAGGATAGTTGTTGATCTCAGGTGTGTGAGAAGGACGGTTGAAGAGACCCTGGAGAGGGAACCTGGTAAGAAGGATGACTGGATTGCCTGGGATTCATCCAGGAGGTAAAAAAAGTTTTTTTCCAAAATGACGCAAAGTAAGAAACCTCCACGATCTATAGGTAAAGTGAAGGATGAGGAAGGAGATGTAGGATGCTTGTGTTTGGGGAAGAAGTGTTAGCTGAAGTTGGGAAGAAGGAAGCTGACTAAGGATAGCAGAGACACCACCTGGAGGCACCAGAAAAGAAAACCAACGATCAAGTGAAAGAGCTTGACAGGTCTCTCAACAGCAGAGGTCAGAGGCATTTAAATACTAAAATACACAGAAGCTGTACAGATGTACTCTGTGGATAAATACTGGGAAGACTGCCGGCCCTGACTAGTTTTATTGACAGATTGACACAAGTCAGAGATATCTGTGCAGTGGGAAGCACACTTGGGAAATGCCTCTTTACGATTGACTTGCATGCAAGCCTGTGGCATTTTAAATTAGTGACTGATTCTGGTCTCTGAATGGAGGCGTGGGTTTGTATCCCACTTCTGACACAGCTCTTTTTGAATGAATGAATAAATAAATAAATAAATAAATAAATAAATAACTGAAATAGAAGGGCCCAGCCTATTGTGTGTTTACATCCCAGGCCCGCTGCTGTCCTGAGGTATATAAGAAAGCAGGCTGAAGACTCCAGGAAGAACAAAGACAGTAGGCAGCACGCCTCTGTGGTCTTTACCTCAGTCCCTGCCTCTAGGGTCTTGCCTTGAGTTCCTGCCCTGACTTATCTGTAAGATGAGACCTTTCCTTCTCAGGTTGCTTTTGATCATGGTGTTTATCCCAGCCATGGAAACTCTACTAAGACATAGACAAAACAAGACTTTCCAGTCTCACTGCCCAGAAAGCACCACCATCAGCTAAATGGTTTCCCTCTTTCAAGATCTTTCTTGGTGTGCTTATGCAGATCAGCAATTCTATATCACAGGCAGAAATTTTGTTAGTAACACACATTGCATTTAGCATGCTGCTCTGCCCGTATTCACACAGTATCCCAAAAAGCATCTACTCTTGATAGATTCAAACCAATAACTAGTCCAGCCCTGTTGTAATGTGTGTATATAGACAGGCATTTTAACCGACTTTTTTCATGACAATCTCTTCTCCAGGAGAACACACAAATTGTTCTCGGACAGCATCTCATCTTTGTCATTTGAATGGTTTGCTGTAGATTTCTGATCTACAAAGAGAAGTGATTTAAAAAAATTACGTTTAAAGTGGATTGATCTTGGCCATTATTTTTGGATTGTTCTCCTAGACGAGGTCTGGGTGCTGGGCCCTGAAGAGTCCATTTTGGCCCGCGTCGGGGAAGCGGTGGAGTTCCCATGTCGCTTGTCATCGTACCAAGACGCAGGCTACATGGAAATCCTCTGGTTTCGGACCCAGGTCTCCAACGTGGTGTACCTGTACCAGGAGCCGCAGGGACGTTCGAACCCACAGATGGCGCAGTTCCGAAACAGGACCTTATTTGAAGCTTATGACATTGGCGAGGGCAGCGTGAACCTGCATATCCTTAGCGTGGTTCCCTCCGATGAGGGTCGATATGGGTGCCGCTTTCTTTCCCACAACTTCTCTGGTGAAGCCACGTGGGAGCTGGAAGTAGCAGGTAAGTTCTCGAGTCAGCCAGGAGCAGGAGACAGAGAAAAGGATCGGACTGGAATTGCAGAGAGAAACTCTGCAATCGAAAACAAACAGCAAATGCAGTGTGTTAAAACACTGAGTGTGGCATGAAGGGATACTTCAGAGGTCTAGTGCCTGTCCTGCACACACAGGGTGTGGTTCGATCCTCAATGCCAGGGGTTGGAGGTGGGGTGGGAGAAGCTTTTAAAAAGATTTATAAAATACAACAACAACGACGACGACGACGACAACAAATCCGTATGCAGTAAATAAAAAGGAAAAAAGGTTCATTAAAATACTGAATGACTTTAAAACATCTGGAAAGATAGTTTTAGACCACAATGACAAAGTGAATTAAAGTGACATAAAGGTACAATAGGCGTTTGTGTAAGATCAGTATTTGTAGTGTTACATAGAATTCCAAGAGCACTGAAGCTTCCTAAATACCAACACACAGGAACTGAATGTGGTCCGTCAGCACCATCCACATTCTGAAGCTTGGAAAAACAGGCTCCTTACCATTACCCAGAATGCCCAGAGCCTGTTATAGCTCAGTGAACAGGTGTGCAGCGATTCCTAGAATCCATTAACAAGAGGGGAAGAAACAAAGAAATTTGAGGATGTAAATTTTTGCACACAATTAATAGGGGAATATTGTAGAAAAACCTGTAAGAAATATAAGCTAGAAGCTAATAGAAATTTATTACCTAAGTAGTGAGACATAGGATGAAGGCCTGGGGCTTTCCTGATATGTATTTTATATATCATTATTATTAAACAAGATTAATCTTTTATTGTTTGATTGAAGTAGAATTACATCTCTTACTCCCTTCTTTTCTCTCGAAAACCCTTTTCAGATACCCTTCCTCAAACCCCTCACTCTCAAGGTGATAGCTTCTTTTTCTTTGAATATTATTGTTACATACATGCAGAGTGGTCAGCCTTAAAATCATATATGTTCCAAGAACAGAATGAATGGACTCAAGTTATATATATATATACATATATATATATATATATATGTGTGTGTGTGTGTGTGTGTGTGTGTGTGTGTGTGTGTGTGTGTGTGTGGTAGGGTGTTACCTACATGAACAAGAGCTGGGTTTGACCCCTAGCACAAAAATTGATAGATAAGACAAATGATAGGTAGCTATATAACAGGATTACATATATCATAGGTATTTGAGATCTAGTGAGAATTGACAGAGGATAATCTACTGGAGTTCTGGATGAGACGATTCTTCATTGTAGTGGGATCATTTACTGCACAATATAACTACATGCACATAACCCCTCCCCCCTAAATATTTCCTAATGTCCCTACCTAATCTAAACTGCCTTTGGCAGTTCACAGTTGGAGGGCAGCAAGCTCATACACACGATAAGAGCAGTCACAATTCTTGACATCCTATGGTGACCTCAGATGGTGAACAGTGGCAGGAGCTTTATGCCTGGCGAGCCTGATTTTTCTCACTCCTGCTTTCTCAGGATTGGGCTCAGACCCACACATCTCCCTCGAAGGCTTCAATGGAGAAGGCATTCAGTTGCAATGCAGTTCCAGTGGCTGGTACCCCAAGCCCAAGGTCCAGTGGAGAGGCCACCAGGGTCAGTGCCTTTCTCCAGAGTCTGAAGACATCACCCAGAATGCCCAGGGCCTGTTCAGTCTGGAGACATCTGTGATTGTCCGAGGAGGGACTCATAGCAACGTGTCTTGTATAATCCAGAACCCCTTGCTGCCCCAGAAGAAAGAGTTCGTGCTCCAGATTGCAGGTCAGTAGGTATTGGCTCACGTTTGTCTTTCTAACCATCCAAAGCTCCATGTTGATTGGCCCAGAGGTCATCTATACAACAATGCATGGCTTAGCAATGTCTGCCTCTGTTTACTATACTTCTAAAGTTTAAAAATATTTATCTGTAGTAAATCCTTACCTTTGAATAATTAGATTACACAAACACAAAATGATGAAGTTGACACATGTTTCTGCAGAGTCCTGCTCTGACTTTGTCTTCATCCCGTCATCACTGGCCACCCTGGGAGCCGCCCTGGGCTACAGACAGCACCAAACCACATCCTACCTTTGGGACTTGTCTTGGGGTTTCACTGCTGTGAAGAGACACCATGAGCAAGACAACTCTTATAAAGAAAAGCATTTAATTGTGTCAGGCTTACAGTCCCAGAGGTTCAGTCCATATCATCACAGCGGGAAGCACAGTGGAACACAGGGTTTGGAAAGGTACCTGGATAGGCAGGCAGCAGGAAGAGAGAGGGATACTGGGATTGGCTTGAGCTTCTGAAACCTCAAAGCCCACCCTCAGTGACACACTTCCTTCAAAAAGTCACATCTCAATGATGCCACTCCCTATGAGCCTATGGGGGCCATTTTCTTTTTTTTAATTGTTTTTTTATTATTCTCTCATTTATTACAACCCAACTGCAGTCTCCCCCCATCTACACACATAGCTCCTCCCTCTCTCCCCTCATCCACTCCTTCTCTGTTTCCCTTCAGAAAATGGCAGGCCTTCCATAGACATCAACCAAACATGGCATATAAAGTTGCAGTAAGACTGGGCACCTCCCCTCAATCTAAGGGTGGATGAGTCAACCCAGTGGGAAAAGGGTCCCAAAAGCAGGCAAAAGAGTCAGAGACATCTCTCACCCTCACTATTAGGAATCACACAAGAAGACCAAGCTACATAACCATAACATATTGCAGAGGGCTTAGGTCAATCCCATGCAGGCTCCCTGGTTGGCAGTTCAGTCTCTGGGGGTGTCTATGAGCCCAGGTTAGTTGTTTCTGTGGGTTTTCTTGTGGTGTCCTTGACCCCTCTGGCTCCTACAGTCCTTCCTCCCCCTCTTTCAGGGCACTTCCCAAGCTCCACCTAATGTCTGGCTGTGGCCCTCTGCCTCTCTTTCCATCCATTGCTGGTGGAGCCTCTCTGATGACGATTATGCTGGGCTCCAGTAAAGTATCATTAGGAATCATCTCATGGACTGTTTTCTTTGCTGGTCATGTTTGGTTCTATCTGGGGCTATCAGATGTCTGGGGCTATGCAGCCTCTGGTTTCTGGCCCTCCAGATAGTGTCAGGCATGGGCTCCCTCTTGTGGCATGGGTCTCAAGCTGGACCAGCCATGGGTCAGCCACTCCACCAATTTCTGCAGCACATTTACCACAGCACATCTTGTAGGCAGGATGAATTGTAGGTCAAAGGTTTTGAGGTTGGGTTGGTGTTGGGGAGCCATTTTCATTTAGACTAGCACAGGGCGGTTGCTGCTGTGACCAAGTAGCTGTTGGCTTTGTTGGGGATTCCTCCGGTGGTGTGAGAACTGAGACAAATGCCAGGAAGCAGATGACAACCTGTAGATTCCCCAGCCAAGTTGAATAGCTCACTGGTTTCCAAAAGCAAAACACTTCGGATGCTGGGCCCCTTCAAGTATAGGATCAGAGCTGGAAAAGTGGAGTTTGTGGTCGCCCAGTTGTAAGTGGTGGGAGGTGAAGGTCATACCAGTGCTGTGGCATCCGAACCCACTGGGAGAAACCAGAGACTTAGATTCAGTTCGAATGCAGATTAAATGACTTTATTCTTACTGCTTACAGAAGGACGACAGTCAAAGAGCATGCTGTGTGGAAGGGGGGATTAAGATGGGTTATTTAAAGGCGGACATCAGAAAGTTATGTCTTATAGCCATCCATGGAATCCACAGCTGGGCAGGAAAATTAGTTTGCCTCCCTCAGTTGTTTCTGACTTTTCCTCTATATAGTAATAAAAAGGCCACTGCGTACCCCAAGCCCATTTTCCCAATCTTATCTCCCCTGCCGGCCACCAGCATCTCCCAGGCATCGCAGAGCAAAAGGTCAATGGCACTTAAGGGACCCCTTGCTCCACATTAAGTCTCTTTAGTCATCACAGCGGACCTGTGTAAATCATTACTCAGGTCTGAGCATGCTAATAACTGGGATAGAGCAGTTCATTTAGGGGCAAGCAAAATCACAGCGCCATCAGGCCGGCTGTCGAATCCTCAAACCATCCTTTCTCTTCAATTCATAGCCTTCCCTTCCCCCACCCTAGTGAGTTCAGCCCTTGCTCTTGATCCTACCTGGAGTGCAGGCTGCACAGCTTGCGTTCATGTTCAGTTCATATTTGGCTACAGAGGCTCCCACTGAAAGGTATAACTGGCTACCCTAAGGTCACTCAAAACGTCACCATGTGAGGTCCAAGATAGTCTTGCTTCAGTGGTTAGTAGAGCCTAAGTCAAGAGAAGTAACACCATGAGGCACGTTTTTCTAGATGTCTTCCTACCCAGAACATCACCCTGGAAGAAAGCGTTTGTGGGAACCCTGGTGGTCTTGCCACTCTGTCTGGTCGCGCTTGCCGTGCTGGCGCTGCGGTACTTTTACAAGCAGCGGCGCTTTCAAGGTATGAGTCAGGCTGTGAAGCTGGTTTTGCTTCATAGTAAGATAGTCTAGGTAGGGGTCTGGATGGGGTGCATTTTCCCTGCCAGTTAAAGAACTAAAAGGTATAGGGGTGTGTGTGTGTGTGTGTGTGTGTGTGTGTGTGTGTGTGTGTGTGTGTGTGTGCGCACGCGTGCGCGCACATGTAAAACACAAGCAGCAGGGAAACCTCAAGTGTCACAGATTCAACAGTTTGAAAGGGGCGTTTTTATTGCGATGAGGAAACATACACATAAAACAGATATACAGCGATATCCAGCGACAAAGACTCTTTGGGAAGCTAAGGGTGATGAGAGGGGCACTCGAAAAACAGAAAAAAATCTGTCTCTTCTGAGGACAGGGCTTTTAAATCCTCTGAAGAGTTTTCCTCCCCTACCCTATGGCGGCTTGGTTTGAGGCCGGATGGGATGGTTGATTGGAACACAAAGGCTATGTGAGATGTCCTGACCAGGCCTTGAACTTGTAGAGCCAGCCCATCAGCAAGAATCCTGCTGATGGGAAACAAAAACTGCCAGGCTTTTTGTCTCAAGTCAGGTGGTTGAGGAAGAAGTCGGCCATCTTGGAAATTTGCCACCTTTATATTACTGACCCATGGCTATTCTTCCTGTCTGCCCACCAGGAAGTCTAACTGCTAGTCTCTCAATAGGAAAGGGAGATGGCATGTGGGGGAGAGGTGGGGGTGGGGGCGGATGGCTCATGGCGGGGAGGTGTGGAGGTACACCTTGGAAGAAGGCAACCCAATCTGTAGGAGAGCTTGAAAACCACAAGTGCAAGCCGGCTACTCAGCTTTTCCCATTCCTTCTTTCTTTCAGAAAACCGGGTGAAGCAGGGAGAGCAGGACCGAGGTAAGCCAGAGGTGGTGCCCTCTATCCCCACATCCCCAAGTTTCCAAGGCAAGACCTCAGTCTCAGAGGGGAGCATCTAGACTAGCAGAGCAGAGAGAGGGAAGGACTGGGTTGAGTCTGTGTCCAGGCACCCAGGCTGGCTCCCAGATGCTCAGGGCTGAGACTGCATACCTTGGGGGAGTGAGGTCCCCCGTGTTCATAATCTTTTCTGTCTGGTCGTTCCCCACTCTGAGAGCATCCTCTACTCTTTTTTGTCTCAAGAAAGACTAATTGCGCGGTTGGGTAAGTTCTGGGTTCCTTGCCACAGAGCAGGCTATAGGACAAGTATGCTTACCTGGTCACCCCTGGAGCAGAAAAGGGCAGTCAAAGTGACTAGGCCCCTTTAAAGGAGAGAAGGATGACACCCATCTGGTTCTCAGCCCATCTTTGCTTGCCCCTCCTCCCTCAGTCAGACTGAGGTGGGCTGCCTGTGGGTCCCAGCTCCATCCAACAGGAGAACGTCGGCACACACGCTGCTGGAGTCTTTACTTCCCCCACTCAACTTCCTGGAATCCATCTTTCTCTTTCAACCCAAATGCCACTGTGAGGAATGACCCTTGAACTTGCACTGAAATGGGAGCACTCTGTTAAATTACTTTTCCTCTCATTGGAACACACCAACTTAAAACCACCGAGGCACGGTGTGGTGTAGCAGAGGGCTGTACAAAGGTAGGTGAGGAACTTGAGGACCTTGGGTCTCACTGCCTACCCAATCCTACCAAGACACGAAACAAAAACAACAAACAAACACAAAACCAAACCAAACAAAAGATCGTTGCAATGAGTCATCAAGATGGCAGTCTGAATTAGTATACTGATTGTTTTTAAAGAGGACAGCAGATGGAGAGGCCAGAGGACCATATTCTAGAGACACAGTCAGAGCCTTTACATCTAGCCAGGAAAAAACAATCATGATGTCTTTCCAATCTTTAAATGAAGCATTTAGTAAATGACCCCAAGAGACGTAGGCTGTGCTCTGTGTCTGAGCTTATTCACGTCTCCCCCTCCCCCACCACCATACAAGCACCAGGAACAGCTTTTGGTTTTAGAAAGAATAAACTCCTCTCCACCCAACTGGAGCCTAGGGGAGAAACCCTATAGAGCCAAGCCTATAGGGTGCCTGTTGATTTTTTCCTCTGAAATGAAAAAAGGATAAAGGCTCCTGGAATACTGACTGGGGATGAGCCCCCTACCGGGCAGTGTGGCATCAAGGGTAGAGTAGCAGTGAGAAGTGACATGAGATTGAGTAATATGTTTACATCAGAAGGGTGACCCTTCTCTATTTTGCTTGCAGAGAAACTTCAGACAGAGCTTGGTAAGTGTCCTTCACTCCAGAACCACCCCTTCCTATCTGCTTATTATACCTGACTATCCATGTATCTTCTCCTTACCAACGAAGTATGACACACAGGCTGGAACTGTGCCAGCTGCATGGGTGGTGCAGGAAGGGGAATTAGGCCACTATGGGAAAAAAATGTGGTGTCCTGACTTTCTAATTCCCCTTTTCCTTTGCTGCTCCAGACTGGAGAAGGTCCGAAGGCCAGGCTGGTGAGTAAAGCCCCTTTCTCTCCTACCATTCCTCACTGGGCTCCCTGACTTCCATGATGGCATCATATCTTTCTAAACCCACTGTAAACAGAACATGTCCATCACAGCCACGCAGCACAGGGCTGGGGGTTTGGATGGGCACCTTCTGCTCTGTGACTCACCGAGGCTTCCCCAGTGTCTCCAGCCTGACAAACGATGGAAATTCCAAGCCTGGCTTCTAATGAATACCTATGGCTTCCATACCATTGTAAAGTAACACAAACAAGCAAGCAAACAAACCAAAAAGTGTAGGTCAAGCAACCACTAAGCAGCTACTGTCTACTTGGCAACATCACACTCTGTCTGGTGCTTCCACCTTCTCTCCTGTGCTTCCCGTGTTGGATGCACCTTGTACTTGGTAGAGGTCAGACCCACCTTTCAATCGTATATTTATATTGTCCCAAGGCTACCTGTGGAAGAACATTGTTTCTAATCCTGGTTACTGAATGAAAACAAAGAAAGAAAAAGGAAAGGACATGAGTGTGTCCTAGGAATGGTGTAGGAGGAAGTTTATTATAGTTTAAAGGGAAAGTCCAGAGTGGACATGCCCCTGAGCCATGTGAAGAGAGCAGGGTGGGGGTGGGGCAGGGGAGGAGAGGAGGGTATAGCAGCCAGGAGGCCCAAAAGAGAACTGGGTACCAAAATATCTGGATTTTTATATAGGGAAGGGCAGCTGGGGGAAGGGCAGCCCAGCTTTTCTCTCTTGGCTGGAGAAGTTTAGGGTAAGGGGTGGGGTATGCCAGCCATACCCTGAAACAGATAAGGACTGAGGGATGCTGGGAGAACCTGGTGGCTAGGTTCACGTTGCTATGTTAGATAGGCAGTTCAGCCATTTGTTCCTGGTTTGAAACCTAACAGTTCCACACTGCAGTCACCTGAATTTCCGATGCTCACCCTCAAACGTCCTGTGGATCTGGACGAGACATGCTCTGATATATTTAATATCTCTATATACATGAATGAGAATGAGGACATGGCCATTCCTGGGTATGGTTGAGGAGGTTTTTATTGTGCACGTGAGGGAGAGCACAGCCAGAGGCAGCTCAAAGAATCCAGGCTGAGCGGGTCCAGCGCACTGACCTGAATCGTGAGAGGAAAGCGGCGGGGTGGGAGCAAGAGAGGAAGAGAAGAAAGAAGGAACAGAAGAGAGGGAAAAATGGAAGAAGAGAGGTCCAGGAGCAGAGCCAAGAGCAAAACCAAGAGAAGAATCAAGTGTATAGCCAAAATGTCTGAACAATGTCAGGAGCAGAAGCTGGAGAGGCTAGGGTAGGGGGCAGAGTAGGTCATCTAGGATTGAGGGACCCTGGAGGCTAGCATAGACCTTGACATGCTAATAGGCACCACGGGCAGAGGTAAATGGAGGAGCCATTTGTCACTTTTGCCAAATATAAGGAGAATGACTTCTTTTAGGAAGTATGAACTATCATCTTAAATCCCAGAGGGAATTCTGGATTTTGCCTAAATGCCAGACCTTGGGAAAAGTAATTTCCTGAAACCTGAAAACACCATAAGGGTCTGTATTCCCTCCATAAGGCCAGTGGTCTAATGTCTATTTTTTGTATATATTCTTGCAAACCTGGCTTTCTACTTTGTCACATGCATCATAGTTTAATTTTTATAACCATCACTCATAGCCTCATCCTGTGTGCCCCTTGCTTTCTACATGTATCGCTGTTTAAATTTCTACCCCATGTATGTTAGGTCTGCTTCTTCTTGCTGATTCGCCACTGCAAGCCACACTGAATAAGTGTGAATAAGTGTGTTGTCCTCTCACCCTGTTTCTCTAGGAAGTATAACCAGGAAGGGAGATTAGTATGCTGACTAGACAAAAGTTACCCAGAAAGCCATCTTCCTGCCAGAAAGCCATCTTCCTGCCATCAACAATGGTGGGGCTCTGTGCACCTGCATCCTGTGTGAGCTAAGTTTGCTGGCCCATAGAGATAGATGCTTTCTCATTCTTTTATTAGCATCTCTGGATGCTAAGGTTTTGAGCATTCCTATGTGTGTGTGTGTGTGTGTGTGTGTGTGTGTGTGCGTGTGCGTGCGCGTGCGTGAGCACGTGTAATATATATCATATGATATATATTTATATGTGATATTAAATAATATGGATTCCTTTTGCTCCTGTGTCACTTCCTGTTAGCCTTGTTCGTACTCCCTTTATTAAAGAGAGATCATTACTTTTGATAAAGTTTAATTAATCAAAACTTGAACCTTATGGCTTATGCTCCTGAAATTTTGTTGAAGACCTTTGCTAGGGATGCCACAACGATATTGACTCATAATTTCTTTTATTAATGTATAGTGTATTTCTCGGCCTTCTATTAGTGTCACATAACACCTGATACGGTACACTTGCAGTGACCAAAGGTTTACATGAGATCACAGTTTCAAAGGCAATTGATCCATGGTCACTTGGGCCTGTGGCAAGGCGGCATATTGCACAGCCCTTAGGGAGTCTGAGGTAGAGAAAGCTGCTTGCCACATAGTAGGGCAGGTAGCAGATTAAACAAGGGAAGGCCAGCATCTTGACACCCCCTGGATGGCCAGCAGACTTTCGTTTTGGCTGTCCCCCTTAAAGATTTCACATAGTGCAGAGCTGAGGACTAAGCCTTTAACGCAGGGCCATTGGAGAATGTTTCCTATCCAAACTGCAAGGACATGTTTCATGTGTCATTAATCCTACAGAACTCCTCGCACTCTGGGTGTGAGGTAAGGATGAGCCCACTGATTTATCTGTGTGCACTGAATGAGTCTTCTTAGCGCCATTTAGCACATCAGCCATAATTTCCCCAAGGCGGTAAGGTTAACATTTCAGTGTATGTTCAATCTAGATGGGCTTGTCCAAGGGTTCACCTTTCCTGCTTGTTTTCACTGTTATGGCCTGAAGAGCAATCCAGAAGTTCAGGTGTTCCTTCTCCATAGCTACTTCCCTTCTAAAGTTAATGAACCCTTAAAAATCCTCAAGTTGATTTAAATGAATGGTTTTAAATTCATAAACAAACCAACATTGAATCAGCATTTTGCTAGAACTAAGGTATTCCGTGTAACAGCTGTCTGCCTTTAGAGTTCCACTGGCTCTTCTGATTGAGTCCCCTCTACCCCAATGCTCTGAAAAAAAAAAGTCTTCTATTGTTTTAGATCAACTCCTTGCAGAGGGAAGACTGGGCATCTAGAAGACAACTTAGGACAGAGTTCAGTTCAGCAGGGCCTCCAGGACTGAGCTTGGGCAAGCAGATAGGTTTCTTGTCCATGCTTTAGGGTACCCAGGTTCCTTACCCCTGTAGCATCTTCCCAATGTAGCTAGAGACTACACAGCACTTTGATAGAGCCCAGCACTGTTTAGACCCCTGCCTGGTCCAATCCAGAGGTGGAGATGAGGTCATTTAATTTGTGGGCAACTCTTGAGCAAGGGAAGCCATCCTATGGGTCCCAAAGTTGCTGGCTGAACTCTCTGAGTCCCTTCTCCTCTCTCTTCGGTTTCAGAGTGGAGAGCAGCCCAGCAATATGCAGGTAAGTGTCTGGAGCTGCCAAATGTGACTGGTGACAGACAGGTTGCGTTGGGTCTTGCACAGAAGGGGTGCAGGGGGAGCTGTCTTTAGAGGAACAGCTTTTCCAGGGGTCAAGTCCATATGCTGGAAACGAACACATTACACATACAACATACAGCACACACTCATGTGTGTACACATATGCCACGACAGGGAGGCTGCTTCTAGAATCTTTTGCCGAAGAAAAGGCAGAATCTGAAAGGAACCTCTCAGATCATTTCAGAGAAGGGCCCCATAGGCAGGCATGATGATACACACCTGAAATCTAGCACTGGGAAGGAGGGCTGAGGTGCAGGATCCTGAGTCAAGATCAACCCAGGCTATAGAGGGAGACCTTGTCTCAAGAAATAGGTTGGTGCCCTCTAGTTTCTTAGCCATCAAATAGATGTGTTTTGGGCATGGGTGTTGGAGTGTAGGTCACTGGATGGCCCCTGTAGTTTTAACAGTCCTAAAATGGCTATGAAGCAGAGGCACAGCATAGCATTGATGTACAGACTGGGTGGTGGAGACAGAGGAAGTAAGAACCACAAGAACCTATCTCCTCACTTCTCAAAACGTGGCTCCGTCGTGGCTCCGTCCTCCAGAATCTACCTCATTTGGAACCTGAGAATAGGATGCAGGAAAGGAGTTGGCTTCAGGAGTGATCTCCATGATGCTCTGAGAAGAGGGGTGGTTGACAGAGTTGGTGGGTGGGAACGGGTGTGATCCCACCAGTTGTTCCAACTGGAGGAACTTGAAGTTTTCTGAGGAGGGAAGGAGAGGAGAAACAGAGGAGAGGAGAGAACAGGGGAGTGGAAGGGAGAGGAACGGAGGGGGAAAGAAGGGGAGCTTTCCCAACCTTCCTCAGCAGGTACTAACCTTTTGCTTCTGCTCAGTGGATGTGACCTTGGATCCTGCCACAGCACACCCTAGCCTGGAGGTCTCCAACAACCGCAAGAGTGTGTCCTCCCGCCTGGGAGTGCCCAGTACCGCAGCCGGCGACCCGCAGCGGTTCTCAGAGCAGACATGTGTGCTAAGCCGGGAGCGCTTCTCTAGTGGCCGCCACTACTGGGAGGTGCACGTAGGCAGACGCAGCCGTTGGTTTCTGGGCGCCTGTCTGGAATCCGTGGAGCGCTCAGGGCCTGCGCGCCTAAGCCCGGCGGCCGGCTACTGGGTGATGGGGTTGTGGAACCGCTGCGAGTACTTCGTGCTAGACCCGCATCGCGTGGCACTAGCGCTACGCGTGCCTCCCCGGAGGGTGGGCGTCCTGCTGGACTACGAGGCGGGGAAGCTGTCCTTCTTCAACGTGTCCGATGGCTCGCACATCTTCAGCTTCACCGACACTTTCTCCGGGACGCTCTGCGCCTACTTCAGGCCCCGAGCCCACGATGGTAGTGAACACCCTGATCCTATGACCATCTGCTCTTTGCCGGTTAGAGGACTACAGATCAACGAAGAGAATGACAATGACAACTGGCTACAGCCCTATGAGCCCTTGGACCCGGCCTGGTAATGAGGCACTGCCATGACCTCAAGGCCAGGTTCATGCATTGTTCTGAACTTCTGGACAGCGCTTTGCTCTTCTGCAGCCAAAGCATGCAGGGGGTTAGCAGAAAGGACAAAGAGAGGGTCTATACAGACGCACGAATATAATTATCTTTAAATAGAAAAATGAGAGTTCGTTTGTGTATATAGAAGGATTCTGGAGTGTGCAGTGTAGGAAATGAGAAAGAAATAAGAATTATCCGTTAATTTGTGTATAGTTTTGTATAACGCGCGCGCGCGTGCATATATGTGTGTGTGTGTGTGTGTGTGTGTGTGTGTGTGTGTGTGTGTGTAATTTTGTGTATTCTGAAAAGGTCTAGAAGTAATGACATTTCATAAGCAGTGAGTTCACCCATGACTCAGATCTGAATACAGCTTGTAGCAACTTCCTTGATCATAAATGTGGCAATTTGCACCTGGAAATCAGTAATGGCAGTGACGTGGCTGGGATGGGGTCAGTGGTAGAGTGCTTGCCTAACTTGAGGGATAGCACACATCTTCAACTTCGACACTTTCCCCAGAGAAGTGCATTAGATTCCCAGCCCAGCAGGTGTGTGGGATACAGATGGCAAGAATGCAGTGATACTCTGAAAACATATATACAAGTCGCATCGCACAGACTGAGCAGGCGATATTTAGCAATATATATGTATGTACATATACTCAGGTGATAACATTAATTTTAAAAGGCCATGAATTTGAAAGAGAGCTAGAATTGATACAAAGGAGAATTTGGGGGGAGGAAAAGGAAGGGAGAAATTATATAATTTTGTTATAATCTCATAAAATTAAAAAAAATAAAAAATGCAGTAATAGGCAATAACTAAAACCCAAATACATAAGTTCACGCTAACACTGTATTTTTTTTCTTTTTTCTTTTTCACGGGAAGCTTTAAAAATAAGTGAAACCTGTCTAATAGAGAATGGAGAGGGTAATATGGAAAAGCTATTAGCTTTACATCAGAGAAATAATTGGTATAGACCAAAAAACAAACAAAACAATGGCTGTTTTACACTAGCTCACCAGGCAGAGTCTGTTGTAAAGCAAGATGGATCCACAGTCTTTAGTAGCACTCTTACACATTCCTTAAAATAGTGGAACTAGAAACACGACTAAGAAAAGAAAAAGTCTATGAAGTGATTCCTGATGATACTTGTAGCCCAGAGCCTAGTATAACCATCATCAGAGAGGCTCATCCAGCAATTGATGGGGGTAGATGCAGAGACCACAGCTAAACTTTAGGGGAAGCACAGGAAATCCCCTGGAAGAGAGGGAGGAAGGTTTAGAGAAGCCAGAGGGGTCAAGGACACTGTAAGAACATAGCCCACAGAATCAACTAAGCAGGGTTTAGAGGGGTTCTCGGAGACTAAAGAGACTATCAGGGAGACCGCATGGGTCTGACCTAGGTCCTCTGCCTAGATTTTATGGATGTGTCGCTTGGTGTTCTTGTGAGGCTCCTAACAGTGGGAGCAGTGGCTGTCTCTGGTTCTTTTGCCTACTTTTGAGAACTTTTTGCTCTTACTGGGTTGCCTTGTCCAGCCTTGACATGAAGGGAGGTGCCTGGTCTCATGGCATCTTATTTTGCCATGTTTGGTTGATATCGTTGGGAGACCCATCCTTATCTGAAATGAAGGAGTGGATCTGGAGGGGAGTGGAGAGGAGTGGGGGCTGGAAGGAGAGGAAAGAGGAAACTGCAGTCAGGATGTCATATATGACAGAAGAATAAACAACAGGGACTGGAGAGATGGCTCAGAGTTTAAGAGCACTGACTGCTCTCCCAGAGGGTCCTGAGTTCAATTCCCAGCAACCACATGGTAACTCACAACCATCTGTAATGGGACCTGATGCCCTCTTCTGATGTGTCTGAAGACAGCTACAGTGTACTCACAAACATAAATAAATAAATATTTTTTAAAAAAGAATAAACAACAACCAAAAAGTAAAATCATTTTTATGTGAAGAAGAGGACTTCCGGCTCCTTCTTTCTGGCTTCAGGCTCCTCCCTCAGCTTGCTCGCCTCCTTCCAGTCTTGGGAGTGCTTTTCCCTTTCTTAAGAGGCTGTCTCTTATTCCTACTCCGTGCCTAACTTAAAAGCCGTGCTGTTTTCTTCATCTCTTCCTTGTGCTTGCCAGAGTTTTCATCTCATCCATACCAGTTTGCTGTAAACTCTGATAAAATTGTCCTTGAGCTTCCTTTAGGGCAAAAAAGAAGAAGAAAGGTGAGAGTACTGTAGCAATGCTAATCTTTGAATGAGCCACGTGATGACATTTACATTTTCAAGGATGAGACAAGACATTAGGTCAAAGAAAAATGAACAGGAGCCCAAAATATGAAAAGACTTACGTGAATGTTGATTTTACAAATGAAACGTTAGTGCCGTAGAGATGCAGGGAACTATTGCTCTTCACAAATAAGTGTTGAGAGCTGTAGAGATGCTTGAGGTAAACACAATAACTAACTCACTCTCAGGTGCTCCATATGCACACATTTCCCAGAAAGCAAAGATGGTGATTGATAGCGACTGTGGTGAACTCATCTGCAGGGGCTCAATATACCTTGAGGAAGACTTCAAGTGTGTCAGATTCAAAGACCTGAAGTGGAAATTTCTGGTTTCTTTCTAGACTCAGTTGTGTCATGAGATACTTTTCTGGAAACTGTCTTCTGAGAGGATGTTTTGGCTGAAGCAGACATGTGATGTTTTTCAGGAAGCTGCCTGGAAAAGGGGCATGTGATATTTTGCTAGAGCAGACATTTGAGAGAACACATGATGTTTGGAGAGGGTATAAATGTAAGCCAACAGACAGTGGACAAAACTGTGTGATATTGGTCCACCTTGCCACTCTTTGTTGGTTTCATTTGTCATGACTTTGTACAGAGAAAGAACTTCTGGCGGGGTTCCTGTGGCTTCTTGCCACTTCTACAGACTCCAGCAGATTGGCAGACCCTTGAGGTTTCTTCTGGACCAAACTACCACAGCTGATTCCTGAACGGTGTTTGCAAGCAGATTGAGCTGCTGCCGCCGATTCATGAGAACTGAACTGCTGATATCCTGGCAATGCAGATTGGATTCCCTCCAAAGAACTATTTCTAAACAGGTCTATACCCTCCTTTGCCCTCTTAACCTTCTTTTCCACTACCTCTGGTGGGTGGTGGGCTAGAAGGGAGGTTAAAGCACATAAATACACTTATTAATGTAGGTTTTGAAAAGTATAAGCCTACAAAGAGCTGTGCTGGAAAAAAACCATAACAAACCCAAAGAGAACAGACCCAAAAGTTCAATGCAAGTCTCTGGAGGGGAAATGTTTGGTGACTGTTAATATTTTAAATGCCCCTTTGCAATTTTAAATAGTCAGAGGCATGATTGGATTAGTTCTGTAGGGAGGTAGGAAACGTACCTTGTTGGTGTTGGTGAGACAGGCTCTTACTATGCAGCCTAGAAGTTGGAAGCTACCTGTTTGTTACTATACAAGACAAATTAACTCATACTATCCAAATGGTGCAAATGTTTTGGGGGCCCATGTGTTCGTGTGTTGTGGTGTGTGTGTGTGTGTGTGTGTGTGTGTGTGTGTGTGTGTGTGTGTTGGTATGCTTGCCTGTGTATGTGAAGGCTTTGGGTACCTCCCTCTATTACTCTCTGACCTTGTTTTGAGGCAGAGTCTCTCAAGGAGCATAGAGTTCACTCACTAGCCAGACTGGTTGGATGGTTACAAGCCCCTGCGATTCTCTTGTTTCTGCTTTCTGTCCCCCAGAGCTGGGGTTACAAGAGAGTACCATCACACATAAGATTTTACGTAGGTGCAGAGGATCCTAACTAGCTCTCTAGTCCCATGGTGGGATTTTTTAAAACAGAGATCATGTATTGCTTTTGAAATTAAAACAACAAACCCATGTGTTTTTTCTTTTTGCCTCAGGTTAATAAGAAATAATCCAAAGAAAATGAATTTTGACCAAAGCACTATTGTGGAGGGCACTCTTGGGGGAGTGGACTTCAGACAATGGCCAAAGAGACGATTGTGTGGACCTTCAGGTTAAGGAGATTTCATAGTATTTCTTAAAGTTTCTGGAACAGTCTTCCTGAAGAGTCTTTTTTTCTGTCCAGGTGATTTGAATTATCCCTTAAGGGTGGAGACTTGTTGGGAGCGATGCCCTTGAAACCCTCCATTATTGATGTTATTATTATGGTTAGCGTTAAGTATGACTGGGTTCATGGAAAATACCCAGCCAGCTGCAGAAGACTAATACAAATCTGGTGGCCAGGATGAATAATGATATGATAAAGTTATGACCTTGCTGAGAAATACGTCTGATGTCAAGATACCCAATCATATGACCTGTAACCATTCTGAAAAACAAACATCCTGCTGACCAATAGATATGACAAACCTGTGACCTTTCTAACATCCTGTCAACATCAGCCGATTCCCTGACCACATGAATACTGTGTCCTTGGTCTGTGCAAATGTTTCACACTTCCCCCCTCCTTCTGTTACCAATGTTATGGTATAAATTCAGCTTTGGGAAAAAATAAAATTGTCACCTTGACCAGACTCTTGTCTTGGCGTCCTTCTTCAGGTTTCTTGTCCCCCATTCTCTTCCAGGTGCCTTCAGCACCCTCATTGACAGAGACTAATCTGTGTTTTCTTACTAGAAAGCCATATTCCTACCAAAAAAAGTAATAGATTAAAAGAATTTATAGGGGGTTGGGGATTTGGCTCGGTGGTAGAGCACTTGTCTAGTAAGCGCAAGGCCCTGGGTTCGGTTCCCAGCTCCAAAAAAAAAAAAAGAATTTATAAAAAAACAAAAACTTGCTTTGAACTGGAGAGATGAAGGCTCAGTGGTTACTTGCAGAGGACCAAGTTTGGTTCCCATTTACCCCATGGTAGCTCACAGTTACCTGTAACTCCAGTTCCAGAGAATCTGATCCCTTCTTCTGGCCCCCTAGAGGGCACTAGGCTTGCATGCCAGGAACATACACACATGCAGGCATATATTCATACCTCACTCTCAGTCAGTGCAGGGACTTCCTAAATAGATCTATTAAAACAAATCAGCTGGGCATGTTGGTAAATGTTGTGTATTCAGATGCTGTGCCCAAGATCAGGTTGCAATCTGGACATGGGCATTGTATTGACCAATGTATTGTAAAGAATGCTCCTCAATGATCTCTTATGAATCTCTAAGTAGGCTAGACCCTGTGACTGGGCAGGAAACAGAGACAGGCAAGATAATGTAGGCAGTCTCAGGTGGGACCACGAGGAGGAGAAGGAGAAAGGTAGAGGAAGAAAGAGGATGCCATGAGGGAGGATGGACCATGAGGATGGACCATGAGCATCTGGCCAAGAGAAAATGGCCCCTAGGACACACATGGAACAGAGCAAACAGAGCAAGACTCAGTTGAGAAGTAACATAGGGCCTGTGGCTGGGATGGAAGTTAGAAGAGCTCAGAACCTGCCCAGCAGAGTGCCGACAGATTAAGTTATGGTGTTTCTACACCATTTCCTTGGGACCAAAATGGGCAAGAACGGGGTATAACCCCCCATAAAAAATACTTAGTTACCTAAGCACCTGTAATTTCAACATGTGGGCAAATAATGATTTTGAGGCCAGTACAAGTTGTATAGTGAGTCCCTGGCTCCTAAGCACAAACAAACCAATAACCCAGGGCATA
The DNA here is from genome assembly GCF_021556685.1 of Rattus norvegicus. Taxonomy (NCBI): domain Eukaryota; kingdom Metazoa; phylum Chordata; class Mammalia; order Rodentia; family Muridae; genus Rattus; species Rattus norvegicus. The sequence continues at coordinate 39,398,203 of NC_141543.1, read as the reverse complement.
TTCTCTCTCTTCTTGTTCAGAGCTCTAACTCCTCACACTGGCTTATCTAAGGTGGGCCTACTTCTCTTTGGCCAGTGAGTTCTCATTCTCTCTTATCTCGTCACTCTAGAACTCATTTTAGATGCCTCTTCTAGCTAAAACATGTTGAATTCTGGCCCAGACTCTAAGCTATTAAGGGTTGGGGCATGTTTCCTTCTTCCTCAGTATCTCCATTGCTGCCTGATATATTGTGAGGTACCAAGAAACTACTGGTCAAGGTCTCTTGTGTTCTGAAAGAGTTAAGTATACATTTTTTGATCCAATGTGTTTAAAGGAGGTCTTTATTGAAAATAAGGATCAAATAACATCTCTCTCCTTTTTATTTATTTAGTTTTATTTTACATGCATTGGTGTTTTGTCAGGACCCCTGGAAATGGAATTACAGAAAGTTGTGAACTGCCATGTGGGTGCTGGGAATTGAACCTGGGTCCTCCAGAAGAGCAGTCAGTGCTCTTAACCTGAAAGCTATCTCTCCAGCCCAGAGATTATCTCTAGACTTTGGTGTGGTTGAACATACCTGTAATCTCAGCAATGAGGGGTGAGGTTGCTGAGGCAGGAGAGTAGGATGTTCAGAAGATCAAGGCTAGACCAGGCTATGTAGTGAGAGGAGACATTGTCTCAAGACAAAACACCCAAGGAGTACTTCTTAAGTCCTCTATGAACATTTGTCTTCATAGATATTCTGTCCCGGTAGAAGTCAACTTTGTGCTTGTGCCTGGTGTGGTGGCCATGCCTATAATCCTAGCACAGAGGAGAACGAGAAAGACTAGGAATGTAAGGCCATTGTTGGGTGTACAGAGGGTTTGAAGCCAGTCAGGGTAACACCAGGCACTATCGCAAATAAAATAAAACAATACAAAGTCCTTGCAACAAAACTAGAGCAAATGCTGATTTCTGTCTACCCTAGTCTCAGCACATATCACTTCTGTTTCTCCTTTGGTTTCAGTGATAAAGAAACAATCTGGGAGCTGGGCTTTGGCTTAGTTTTAGAATGTGTGTTTAACATGGGGTTCAGTCTCTAGCACTACACCCCCAAATCAATCTGCCCGTAAACTCTCTTGATTGTATATACAGATCGGCAACTCTTGACACTTTCCCTAAAGCTGTGACACTTTCATCCAGCTCTTCATGTTATGGTGACACTCAACCATGTTATTTTTATTGCTACTTCATAACTGTGATTTTGCTACTGTTATGAATAGTGATGTAAATATCTGAATTTTTCTATGGTTTCAGGAGTCATGGCCTATAGGCTGAGAACCACTGGTGTAGAGTGAGTTATTTACTTCCCACAACTTAAACTCCAGCTGTGAAAGTTTGCCCCATTCCAAGAGAAATTGTTTCCAAATTCAAACATCACTTCCCACACCTCTTGCATATACCATGTTTATTTGTTAGTTCTGTCTGCTGAAAGCAGAAGATGAATCTGTGAATGAATATCATGTGCCTTTCTTAACATTTCTATGCCTTGATTCTGTGTACAAAGCCCGAGCTAGGAGCACAGCTCAGTGGTAGAGCCCTCGCCTACCATGCATAAAACAGGGACCCAATCTTCAAGACAACAGAAATAAATAATAAAAATATTAAAGGCAGGGAAGTGTCTGTAGTCTTGCAACAGGGGCTACCCAAGGTGATGAAACAGACTCTGGGCTCTTAACCTGTTACACATTAAAAACATGATGTATGTTTTCCTGTGATTTTGCTACTGTTATTAATAGTGATGCAAATATCTGAATGTTTCAACGGTTTCAGGGTCATCCTATACTTGCTTCATGGCCTTGCTATAAAACACTGAATTAGTCTGGAAAGCCAGAGTGTTTACACAACAACTGTGCAGTACGCCATTGGCTGCCTACTGGCTTCATCATAAATAACACTTCTCACAGGCCAATTATGATCGTCATTGGCAAGGTTGCTCTGCAGAAACCTGAAGGCTAAGTTTGCTCAAACAAACAAACAACATACTGATCCTTCGTTTGATCATGAAGATGTTGATAGGTGGCTCAGTTGAGATGAAAGGTGTGACATCTCTGTCCCTGTAGCATGTCTATGTTCTTTGCTGCTTCAGAACCTTTGAGCAAACTTGGCTTAACTGTGCACATGACCATTTGAGAAACGTGTGCGGGACTAACACCAGGTTAACTTGGCCTGTTGCCCATTACAGCTTGGCATGTGTTTCTCCCACCTTGGCCTTATACTTTCTTTGTCAACATAAACATTGTAAGTCCTCCAGCCCTGTCATAAAGCTGGGATATTTATTCAAGACAGTAGCACCGAGTGACAGCAATTCCTGAGGGAAGTCCACTGCTCATTAGCTGGCCAAGTATGTCACAAAGCTTGCATGTAAGGTGACAAACTTTCAAAACATGTATCTGACAAAACAACGTTCTTCAGCTTATGATCACCAACACTGATAAAAAGCCTGTTGCTCCATTCTGTCCAGTGACCAGCAGCCTGATTCAGACCGAGGTTCAGAGCTCTATCTTTAGCTGCAGTTGAGGTCAGCCCGCTCTGACAGACGGAACAGCACACTTTGCCTGTCTTGCTCGTAATGTGTGACTTGGCTTCATATCTATTGTCACGTTACAGGGTTCTACTGTCCAGCATCAGTCCCAATGACTTCAAAGGTCACTTGAGCCCAGGTCATCCTAAGCAACACAATGAAACTCCCTCCATTTTTTAATAGAAAAGATAGAGTATGGTGTGCAAAGATACAAAACTGTATTTCCTAATAACAAGACACAAAATGGAGTTTCACAGAAGGTAATTAGGTATCAGTGAATGCCAAGAAACTCTGGGTGTGATTTTTATCACCAGACATGGCTGTACATGAAGTCCACAGAGAAGTAACCTTGACCAAAGTTTCATGTTTCTTACATAAACCAAGCTGTGTACCACATTTCAGGATACTTGATTCCACATTTCAAAGTGCAAATGAGATGTGAATAGGTTCTAGCCTTGGTTCCCTGAGATTTCTTTGTCTTTGTTTGTTTTTGTTTTTGTTTTTGTTTTTGTTTTTAACAGGGTCAGTTCATAACTTGGACTTGAAACTCAATGTGTAGCTAAGGATGACCTTGAATTTCTGGCTTTCCTGCCTCTTTTTCCTAAGAGGAAGGATTACAGGCATGGGCTAACACGTCTGTTTCATGTGCTGGGGGAATGGAATCAAGTGCTTTGTGCATGCTAGGCAAGCACTCTGCCAATTGAGCCACATGCCCAGCTTAACATGCAGCCTAGAGGAAAGGTTGTCCCTGCCTACCTCAGGATAACATAAATGGATGTCTCCTGATTCTTAAATTCACAGTGGCCTCTGATTCCTCAAAATGATAGTTCTCAGAGGAGGAAAGTGTCCTGGAAAGCCAAACTCTCTCATCATCCTTCCACGTATCTATGTTAGCAGGTTACTCTCAGCTTAAAGCCTACTCCTATCAAGCCAGAGAGGCCCCCAAAAGGAATAGGAAATATTGGAATGGCGGAGAAGAATGGGCAGAGGAAGAAACAGATGAGACAAGAACCTAGAGTAAGGTAAGAGGGGGTGGGGATGCCTACAAGCCCCATCTCTCCAGCATCTTCTTCAGGGCACTTGTTACCTCCCTGTTCCGCAGGCTGTAAATAAGTGGGTTGAACATTGGGGTGACGATAGTGTAGAAGATGGAAGGGGCTCTATCCCCCAGTGGTGTCCTAGCTGAGGCTCGCTGCATGTAGCTAAATATAGCTCCCCCATAGTAGAGGCCCACCACAGCCAGGTGGGAAGAGCAAGTGGTAAGGGCCTTCTGTTTCCCCTCAGTGGAGGGCATCTTCATCACAGTTGTGAGGACCCGAGCATAGGATGCCACAATGATCCCAAGAGGCAGCAGTAACATCACCACACAGCATGCATAGATGAGGTCCTCAAATAGTGAGGTGTCAGCACAGGAAAGGCGCAACAGGGCAGGAACCTCACAGAAGAAGTGATCCACCTCTAAAGATCCACAATAGGGGAAGCTGAAGACCACACCCACATCAATCACACTGTCTACCATGCCACCCATCCAGGATGCCATGGCCAAGAAAGAGCAGGCCTTCCAATTCATCAGCATAGGGTACCTCAGTGAGTGGCAGACAGCCATGTACCTATCATAGGCCATGACAGCCAAAAGGAAGCACTCAGCTCCTCCTACAGTGACCACAAGGAAGATCTGAGATGCACAGCCTCCTAGGGAGATGAGCTTCCCTCCTGAGAGAAAGTCGGTTGCCATCTTGGGTACCACTGTGCATGTCATAGTCAAATCCATGACAGAGAGCTGACTGAGGAAGAAGTACATGGGGGTGTGCAGGCGTCTATCAGCCTGGATGAGCATCAGGAGGAGGATGTTACCAACCACAGCAACCCCAAAGGCAAGAAGAACCAGGGAGAAGAAGAAGGAGCCATAAGGTGAGTGGCTGAACAGGCCGGCAAGGATGAAGCTGGACAGGGAGGACTGGTTCCCAAGCGCCGCTGCCATGACCCTGAGAAACAAACAAAATGGATTAGTGGACATCTCAGAAGCACAAAACATTTTCCTATTAAAAGACAGAGACTAGCCCTTTGATGCTGCCCTACTCTTTCCTCCTATAGTAAAAGTCCATTTTCTCTCAGTTGCTTTCAATTGTACCAAGCATGAATTGGTCCTTTTTTCTCTTTAGAGAGACAGGGATGAGGACAAAGGCAGGGGAACTGGAGAGCGGAAGGAAGGATGAGTGGTAGCTAAAGGGCAGGTGAGGAGGATAGCTTCAGGGAAAGGGGCTTTCCCCTGTAGGGATTTAAGAGACAGGAAAGTGAGGCAAGGAAGAAGTCAAGAGACAGAAGGAGAAAGAAGACTGGATGGAAGGGGTTAAGGTGACACAATTAAAACCCAAAAGGCTGACACCCCCTGGCTAATAATAAGGGAAGTGGGCTGGCAGGTAGCTCAGCTGGTAAAGGTTTTTGCTGTGTGAGACTAACGACCTGAGTGCTCTCCAGAAGCCAAGCAGAAGACAGAACTGACTCCATGGAGGTCCCTGACTTCCATACACGTGCCATGGCACACACGCCCCACTTAACGTTACAAATAAATATGTTCACTAAATTTTCTTAAAATGCAGCAGGGCAGAGACTCCTCTCCACCCCTTCTCTTGGAGCACCTCCTTAGAAAACTAAGTCAGCTCCTTCCAGGTGAGATGTATGTTTGTTTTTTTAAAACTTTGTTATTTTTGAAACAGGATCTCTAGCTCAGGTTGGCCTTGAACTCATTATGTATCCAAGGATGACCTTGAACTCCTGATCCTCCTGCCTTCCACCTCTCTGTGTGTGTCACTATGCCCTGCTCTTTTTCCCCCACTAATTTATTCATTTAAATTTATTTTTTATTTATTCACTTAATATATTCCCAGTATCTTTTTAAATCTTTCAAATGCTTAGTGAAGTTCTTGCTTAACTAATGTTTCTGACCCAGGAATGTTTCTTTCTGAGACCTAAGATCTAGTTCCCTTTGAAATGAAATTATGATAAAAAAAAAGATTAATCACAGCCCTCAGGAGGTAGAGGCACTCAGATCTCTGTGAGTTCTAGGCCAGCCAAGTCTACATAGTGAGAACCAGGATAGCCAGAGCTAAAGAATGAGAACCTCCTTGCAGAGGTGTGGGGGGAGGGAAGGGAAGGGAAGGGAAGGGAAGGGATGGGAAGGGAAGGGAAGGCAAGGGAAGGCAAGGGAAGGCAAGGGAAGGCAAGGGAAAGGAAGGGAAGGGAAGGGAAGGCAAGGGAAAGGAAATGAAGGGAAGGGAAGGCAAGGGAAGGCAAGGGATGGGAAGGGAAGGCAAGGGAAGGGAAGGCAAGGGAAGGCAAAGGAAGGCAAGGGAAGGCAAGGGAAGGCAAGGGAAGGCAAGGGAAAGGAAAGGAAGGCAAGGGAAGGCAAGGGAAAGGAAAGGAAGGCAAGGGAAGGCAAGGGATGGGAAGGGAAGGGAAGGGAAGGGAAGGCAAGTGAAGGGGGACTTGCTGTTGTAACTCAATGATAGACAACTTACCCAGTATGTTTGAAGTTCTGGTTTGAGTGTGCTCCTTGGAAAGGAGGAGCAGGGGAGAAGGAAAGAAGGGGGGGCGGAGAAGAAGGGAGGAAGAAGGGGAGATTGTGCCCTTATCTCAGTCTCTGGGGTGGCGGTAACAATCACCCTGAAGGCACTGACACAATTCTAGTGCTTGGAAAACCTGGACTGACCCTTCACTACCCTTAGTGGAAATTCACCATACATCTTTTGCTTACACTTATATTTCTCACTGTTATAGGTCTCTCTCCGAAAGCTAGAGCTGGGATAACAAAAAGCTGGTGTAAGTAAGAATGAAATCAATGAAAGTTCCGTAGGAAAAACATTTATGCAGAAAACTTAATATTAAGAACTTGTTATTTTGGATACAAATTTAGATTATTAATAAGTGTTATTAATAAGCATGAGACAGGGGATTTGAGAAAATATATTAAAGAAGAAAAACTTAGGGAAATTCTAGCTTACAAACTGTAGTAGAATCTCTTGGTTTCTATTTTCAGCTTCAGAAATAAGTAACTGGTATGAATAGGAAGAGATTGTGACCATACAGTTAATGCTGGCACCTCCTGAAGGCAAAAGTAAGCAGTTTTAGGAATCCTGTTTTTCCTCTATTCGTTACAGAATTGTAAGAAAGATGGGAATTGTATTGAAACAAGGGTTCATGACAGAGACACAAAGGAAAATGTTTTAACTCAGTGAACTGCCTGCCTTCCTGAACAGAATTGTCAGACCAGAACTTTCCTCATATTATAGAAAAACACAAAACAGACTGCCTTTTCTTAAGCAAGGGGCTGCACAGTATTTTAACAATCAAAGAAAAAAGATGACAGTCTTAAGTCAAATATAAAAGAAATATAGGAGAAGGAAAGGCAGAATTAAGTAAGAGTCAGAGGGATTAAACTTTAGCAGAAAGCCAAGTTTGATATAACAGGTAGTAGGAACTTTTGATCTATTAATTCCATGCCAAATTGAAACAGAACCAAATTCAAATAGAGCTGTCATGTCTAACCTTTCTGTAACTGCGAGACTTGTGACACTAATCTTAAGGAAGAAGATATTGACTTAGAAGAAAATTGATTTTATCATAATGTTAATTTTTTGCTCTCATGAAGTTGCTGTTTGCTAGCTTTGTTCCTCTTTCACTATTCTTATGTAATCAAGGAAGACTTTAAAAGAAAACATATTTTGAAAAGCTGTGATTAAGTGAATAGAGTTTCTGAGGAAATGATGTTATGTATAAATGAAGCCTATGAAAGTCACAGGTTGTCAGGGTAGGTCAAGCCATACTGAGATGTGCGCCCTCTCTGTCCTCTCTCTCATGAAATGAAAATGAATAGTGTCCCATGACCAATTCTTCCCTCCCTGCTCTTGAACCCACCCACTCCAGAGCTCTGCCCTCGGCTGAGGCTGGTCGCCAGCACTGGAGTAGAACTGGAACCTAACTGGAGCCTGCACTTCCTTCAGAAACACAAAGTCGCTTCCTTTCAGGAAGATGTAAGTTCAATTTTCCTTTGCACAAAGTCAATCATCTAGCTGGTTATTGCTTCAATCAGCAGGCAAATTTAAGATAAACCATGAACGACAACAGTCAAATCCTCTCCTTTGAGGACCAGTGTCCATTCATCTGGAAGAAACTGCAGTAATGCATGCACCCGTGTAGGGAGTGAGTGACATCCTATAAATGTGGGCTGTTGACAAGGGCATCACCTCATCAAGGATCCCAGTGCCTTAGTCTCATGGAACATAGCAAAACCTTCCTTGGGCTAGACTCGGGGAAATGGCAAAGTCTTTCCTTCTAATCCAAGTGCAAATATAGACAGTGTATACAGAAAATATCCACCATAGCTTCCTGCTTTGATGGTCAGAGTCAGAAGACTGCTCCCCTACAGAGACAGCACCTACCAAGCTAGGTAAACCTGCCTCCTTGTTAACCTGTATAATAACCAAGGCTCCTTGATTATCTGGGTCTCATAACCCTTCCTCCTCATTCAGCTTATACAATAACCTTGTTTCACTACCCAACTGTATAAAATAAACACAAGGAGATTCCAGCTGCACGTTCTCCATCAGAGAGCCTGGTCAACCCAATCTGAGGTCTTCTGCATGTCCGTGTGTCTGTCTTTTCCTTATTCCACTGCCATGGGAGTCAAGTCTATCCCCAGAGCAGTGTAAGGATGTGGGCATATCTGCTTACTAGGTTTGTGCGTACAAAAGCTTCAGTTCCCCTTCTTTCTGGTCATGGTACATTCCTCATGAGGGGCATCATGTCTGCCTAAGGCTTATTCAATAACAAAAGGCGTTGTCTTTCTCCTCTGTGTTTGTTGAGAGCATTTCCTGAGTTCCTGGGTAGGGAGAGGTTCTGTTTGCCCTCAAAAGAGTTAGGTGCTGAACAAAGATGACTGACAATGTCAAAGGCCTCAAGGGAGCCTGAGAACCTTAGATGTGCTTCTTTGGACAAAAGTCAACTGCTATCTTATCCTGATACTTGGGCTTTAGAAAACCTGAGGGCAGATACTGGGGACGTGACTATGTGTGTGTCACGGTCAAATACAATTTGCCTTATTTAGTGCTTAATCTAGGTGGATGGAACTGTTTGGAACCAGGAACCATTTGACTACATTCATCCAATTTACGAAGGACAAATTGGGCCAGTGCTCACATCCTAAGTGATGGTCAAAGAAGTGTACACTATCGGTTCTATAAGACAAGTAGCATCTGTCAGAACTCAGGACATTCCCTGAGACTCAGTCAAATGTCGAAAAGTCGCAGTGCAGAGGGAAAATCCATTTTCTTATCTACTGCCCAACACAGTGAGCATGACTCAATAAAGCTTCATATTTCATAACTGCTAAGAGTTGGCAACACGTGCACATTCTCACCACCAAGAAATAAGGATGTGAGGGGACGGATATGCTTGTTCGTTAACTTGATCCAAGCATCCTGTAGTGTGTACATGTACAACATTGGATTATAGCCCAAAGAATAAATACAAACTTGTTTGTCAACCAAAACAAACCAGATGCTGTATCTCAAGCCTATAATTCCAGTACTCTGAGGCAGGAGGATCACAAGTTTGAGGCCTCTCTGGACTCACAGGGATAAAAATAGACACAGGGAAGGAGGAGAAAAGTAAGGAAGACCAGGAGGGAGGAATCCTTAACATAAACTTGAAAGTATCAAAGCAAGCCAAAGAATGCTACAATAGACTTGAAATGAGTACTTCTATGAGCAGAAGCAGGAACTTCCGCGCCCTTTGCTTTGGTGATTGGGCCAGTCATCCACTAGCTGACCGGGCTTTACTGAAAGGAACAATAAGCATCTTCCATATTCTAACCAGAGACAGTTCTGTACTTTTGAGGGAGGAAGAGGTTTGTGGTTCTTAATCGTGTTGTGTCTCTGCAACACTTTGGCACAATTTTTAAAGAGCAAAACCTGCCAAGCATGGTGGCCCACATCTGTATTCTTGGCTTCCAGGAGGCTGAGAAAGGAGGAATGCAGAGAGTTCCAGGACAGCCCTGACTACAGGTAGAAGAGCTTGTCTCTGAAAACAAATAAAACAAAACCAAAAACTAATTAAAAGCAAATGTGTTGGTGTACACTCCTGGCATCCTTGTTTACTGGGTCTGGATGGGGCTCTGCCACTTACTGTTTTCGGCTCCTTGGGTGAGCTACAGGGAAAGTAAACAGATTTACACACATTGGACTAAGGCAATCTGGGTATATAACTATTCTCCCTTGATATTAGCAGAAAGGCTGAATAGAGTTAGAAGGTCATGGAAATCGATGAGGAACGATCTAAGACATAGCAAGCTGCAGACATGCTCCCACAGAGGAAGTCAGAGCATAGCCTGGATGGAGTTCAAGATCATCTGCTCAGGTCAGTGCACTGAGGGAGTCAGAGTACAAGTGGATACACATGCAGTTGGGACTCAACGGATCATCTTGCTGTCCTTGGAACTCAGCCTAAGAGTAGATGAACAAAGACAACACTTTCACCATTGTGGAAACCATTGTGCCACCTTCCTGCTTCCCGGTGCCTTTGCCAGTCAAAGCTCACAGGTATCTCTATATTCAGGCCAACCTTCTCCAGAGAACCTGAAGTGAAAGGCTAGTCACAACAGCTCTTCCCAATTCCTGACTACCTTCAGTCCTCATCTCTCAGACCCTCCCTCACCTCCTCAGTGTCTTCCACCCACATTCATCTCCCCATAGTTCACCTTCTACTTCACTCTGCAAATCCGGTCTTTGGTGGAGTGTGTAAGTGTGGTTCCTGGGAGAGACATCTACATACTCTATCCCCTCATCCCCAAAGCTCCAGTTAAAAATTTATAGAACTAACCACTCAAGGTAGTCTTCTGTTTCTTTCAAAACTGATAATGAGATCATGTCCCAGATTTATTCACAGCAGATATTTTGGGATGCAAGACCCAGCTGTTAATGAGAGCAGGGAATAATAGACATGTACACCATGCCAAAAAGGAAACTCAAATAATGAATTGGCTCCAGGACAAAGTTCACTCCCCATAGCCCTAACTTTGGTAAATACCCTAGACTCCCATTAAATTACAGGAGACACCCATGGGGTATTGCCTGACATGCTACCTACTCTTCCCCAAGAGTCACATTTACCTTGTCCCAGGGTAACTACTGAGTTCCAGAATGTCTGCTTGTATTCTGGGAGCTTTGTTAATGGATGACCAGGTCATGTGTTCTGTGACCTTTGTTTTCCATTCACATCCCATACTTTCCTATATCACTCACTGGTTAATCACTCAATACACAAATAATTATTGAACATTGTAGAAATTAATATAGACCAATCAAAGAAAACTCAAGTCTCTTTACCCAGAGTTGCTATAGCAAGGGAGACAGCTACTGTCTCTTGAGTTTTGATTGGCAGAGGCTCCGGATGGTGGGGTGTGGAATAGCTGGGCCTAGTGATGTGCACCCTTAGTCCCAGAACTTGGAAAGTAGGAGCAGGTGGGTCTCTGAGTTTCAGGGCATCCTGGACTACATAGCAAGTTCCAGACCAGCTACACAAAGGAGGCTACACAAAGAGACCATCCCTTAAAAAGGGAGAGGGAGCAAAATAAGTAAGATTCAGGTATGCTTTGATTGTAGGATGTTGGCACAGGCAAACTAGAGTGACTGAAGTGAAGTGAGCTGCCTGATTCACAGTTAGTTAGGATATATATTTGGGCTTTCATACTTGATCTTAATGCAGAAGCAAGGGAAGAATTACAAGACCCGACAGGTTATTTGTCAAGACTAGGTCATTTAGTCATAATTAATAATGTTTAGCTTCCTAGATTATTACTAGAGATATCAATCTTGGGGCAGGAGAGATGGCTCAGCAGTGAAGGGCTCAAACTGTGCATTCATGAGGGCCAGAGCTCAGCTTCACGTAACAAGCTCCTTACATGTGTGTTCCTGGAACTTCAGCTCTGAGTAGGACAGAGACAAGAGGCTTGCCGGGGCTTGCTGGATGCTGGCTCAGATTCTTTCAGCTTAGAGTGGCTGTCAGTATTCCTTTGCTTTTGGCCCCATCCTCCACCTTCAAAGCCAGAAAAATGGCATCTTCAAATCACTTTGCTTCCCTTATTTTATCTCCTTCTCTAACCTCATTTCCTCCCATCTCTCTTCCCCAGCTGCTAGAGATCAAGCCTACATATACATCATACACTATAGATACATATACAATACATGCAGACTATATAGACGTTTCCATTGGGCTACATCTCCAGCCCTGAGTGTAAAAACAAAAGTACATGCTAAATTATAAGTTAACAGTGCTTCAAGAGCAGAGTCTTTATGACTTTCATTCATACTATAGATTTAGAAGATTCATTGTAAACAATTATTATATAAGAATACAAAATGGTCCAAATACCTACTGAGTATAACAATATTAATAAAATATTTCCCCCAAGGTGTAACACTGATCTATGACACTAGAATAAATAAGAACAAAGGCTAAACATTTAGTAGTGGCTGTTGGGTAACTAACTGGTATGTTTGTCCATCCTTACAAAGCTTGGTTAAATAAACAAAATATGTTTTGAACTTTTGCTCCTAAACCATAAAATAACACTTTCAAAATAGCAGCTGACAATTAAGATATGAGTGCCATGGTATAATGTAGAAAAATGGGAGAAGCTGAAGTCCAACCCAGAGTTTTCCACTGCACCAAAGACTCAGAGAAAGTGTTACAGGCTCTGAAAGAGTCCAGTGGAACAAACCCCTCTATAATCCATTAAAAAGGAGCATCGCTAGTTAACACTGTCTGTGTTATAGACCTAGATAACTACTACTTGGCTTTTGACTAGGATAGACTTGGGCATTTTTAGTATCCATTCTGGAGCAGAGAGAGAGAGAGAGAGAGAGAGAGAGAGAGAGAGAGAGAGAGAGAGAGAGAGAGAGAGAGAGAGAAATAGATTATCATTACTAATTTTTTAGCCATAAAAATCCCAGATTAGATTACATTTCAAGGCCTCTTTCAGCCTATGGCTCAATGATACAGAGGCTGCAGAAGTGGTCCCAGGCATGATCTCTGAGAGCTGTGAGCCCAGCCGGAAACTCTTACCCATAGCAGGCATCAGAGGTTAGCAGGGTACTTTCCTAACACCCATTGTTGCAGTTAAGGCAAGCTAATCACCATCAGTTAATTATCTTAAGCTACCTTAAGAGTAACTGGGGATGGGACTGGGGATGTAAGAACAGTAGTCAAATATGTTTTTGACACTTTTAGCTGTGGTTGGAAAATGTGAGCAAATTTAGGTTAAAAAAGAAAAACCATCACAAGACTACCAAAAACACACATCAGAAATAAATAAGAATGTCCTTGTCTGTGACAGAGACAGATAGTGAACATATGTGCACACGTGTGCACATGCACTCGCAGTTCCACTCCTTCTCGGGTGCATACACATAATAACTATATAATGTTGCCAGTTGCCTGAGACAACATGTGAGAGCTTGGGCTGATCTGAATAACGGAACCAGTAAATATAAAGTGTGAGTTCTCACTGTCTTCTGTGACCTTTCTATCTTTCTGTTACTCTGATGCCATTGATGAGTTGGGACAGAGAGGAAAAGGTTAAAGGGAAATAAAGATAGGAAAAGGTCAAAGGGGCCTGATTTTCATCTGCTGGCCCAGCCTAGAGTCTAGTTACACCAGTCTAGAGTGTAGCACAGCCTACGTGGGAAGTATACACAGGCCTTACCCTGCCTTCCTAAGAATCCTCCAAGACCATTGAGAAGGCCAAAATCATATTTCTTCATTGAATTATGAAATCTGTGCATAATGAAATGACTTGGATTTAACTTTTCTATGCCTTTGGCTTAGGTACATTTCTTCCTCATACAAAAGCCTGCCTGGTACATCACAGATAGCCTTTATAACTTCACTTATGAAAAGTTCCTTTCATAAGGAAATGAATAGACCAACATATTGTTTGCTCTCCTTCAACCTCAGCTATGGATCAATTCCTTCAAACAATATAGCTCCAGATCCACACCACTGAGACAGCAGCTGCTGGGGCGTTAGATAAACCCCTTCCTGACACTCACATCTCCTAAGGAACTCTCTGTCCTTCCTCCTACTAGCCCTCAGGGTGAGACACTTCCTCCCTTCTCAATTTCTTCTTCACTTCTTCCATTCTGTTAGCAACTGAAATGTTTTAAAATCTCATTTTTGGCATTTTGGGTCTTAAGCACTTAACCACTGAACTCCCAGAGTGGTACCTGGTAGAGACCTGACCAAGATACAGCAAGGAGCAGCATGTCGAACAACACTAGAGCTATTGCCAAGTCCTGGAGTAATCTAAGCTCAACTTGGACCTGATGTATGCTCTCTCCCCTGGGCTCTCACATTAGCACTGACCCTTTTCATAAAGTGCTTGAGAGACGAAGGAAGCCGCTGTACAGGTCAGCTGACACAGCCCTTAGGACTCTGACTGAAGGCTGAGGATGACATTGGGACCTCAATTTAGTTATCAGCATCGTGGGTGTGTGTGTGTGTGTGCGCTCGTGTGTGTGCGCGTGTGTGTATACATATAGGATTGTGTGATTACTAATAGACTAACATGTAAAATAAGTTTGGGACCGGAAGTACAGTCCAGTGATATAGGGCCTATCTAGCTTGTGTGAACGCTCTCAATACCAACCAGCACTACAGAAAAGTTTTAAATATCCTCCTACTAGAGGTTTAAAGAGGCCAAAACTCTTTTGATTGAAAATCTTTTTTCATATAATATACTCTGACCATAGTTTCCCCATCTCCTCCCAGATCCTTCCCCCCCGCCTCCCCCACATCCAACTCACATTTTCCTCATTCTTTCAAAAAGAAAGAACCAATTTAAAAAAATCAGCATTTAAAACCAAATTAAAGTGCTAACACGCATACATAGACACAGGAGCAGACACACACAAAACAGAAAAACACAAAACTGGAAACTCTAAGATACAAGCAAGACCAGTTAGAAAAAATAAAGCCCAAACCAAGCCTATGACAGGGGAAAAAACCTCCAAAAATACCCAAAATAAGTTTATAGAGCGTTGGCCATCTCCTGCTAGGCCTACCCTTCAGTGTGGGTTATTACCCAGTGAGACCCCACTGGAAATAAAACTAATTTTTTTGCAATCAGTTGTAAACTGATGATAGACTTTTAGTTATGAATGGGATCTTGGATCTACATCCCAGTCCCTTCTCAGTGCTGGGACTCCATCCGGCTTGAACCTGTGCAGGCCTGTGCATGCTGCCACAGTCTCTGTTCAGTTCCCAGCACCTTCCTTGTGTGGCTCACAACATCAGTAACTCTGGCTCCGTGGCATCTGACACTTCTTCTGGCCTCCACAGGCACACATGGCATTCGCCACTGCACACACAGTCAATAAAAAATATTAAAAGACACTGGAGGCAAAAAATATTTCCCCTCTTCTTTGAAGCTTTCACTTTGAAACAAAAATGGTACCATTCTTTATAGAAATGGGTTCATATGTATGTATACAATCATGTTTGTCAATCCTGGTATGTCTGGAAAATATGCTTTCCTGGGTGTTCTCCCTGTCTCTTACAGTCTTTCGACCTACTATTCTAGATAGCTCCCCAAGCCCAGACAGTTTTATTTTAAACTTGAAAATATTAAACTGGACAACAGACTTTATGTAAAGTCTGTCTCCAGGGGATAGAGAATTAGCATGATGACTCAGGAGTGAAGTCCTGTCCCGGTGGCTGTGATGTCTGCCTTCAATTCCAGGACTGGAGGTGAAGAGACAGATGGAAAATAGATACAGAGGCAGAATTCATGGTGGTCAACTAAGATATTACTGGGGGGAAAAATCATCAGTCACTGAATAAGCCATGCCCACACAACAAAAGATGGCATTACACTGGCAAGAGACGTTTGCAGTGCCGAGAGATGGGATCATAATTTATATTTTGGTTTTTTAGTTCCTTAGTACTGGGGATCGAACCTAGGAACCCCCATATGCTAGACAAGTGTTCTACCACTGTGCTCCATTCCTAGCTGGATTAAAATTCCCCTACAGTTAATGGACTTAGTACAACAGGTTGGAATCTGGTAGAATCCCAGCTACAAGTATCATTCATTAAAACCTTTTCTTTGAGTAAAGGATCTTACTACACAGCCCAGGCTGCCCTCCACCTTGCAGCCTTCCTGTCTTTGTCTCCTAGTAAATGTAAATACTCTCCCCAGAGATATTTTTGCTAATTGATAGAAAAAATGAAGCTAAAAAAGAAAAGAAAGGGGGAAAGTTCTCCCAATTGCATTTTAGCCAGGCCCTGCTGATGGTGCATACAGAACTAAGCTCATGCTAGCAGAGATCAATTCCGACCCCGAGCAGCTCCAATCCAATTATGCTCAGACAAATACCCTAAGTGGACATTGCAATAAAAAAGGTCATAGTGAAGGGCAGATATCTCATTTCAAACCAAAGAGAAACCGATTGATAGTTAGTGGATTAACAGTCAGTTTGAAGAACGGCATTCTCCCTCAAAACCAAAGAGCAAGAATTGTCTAGTTTAGTCTTCAATATGAATTTTATTCAAAGTGCACAGCAGGGTCAGAAAATACAGCACATGCAAAAAGAAAAAAATAAGAGAGAGACCTTGTTCAAAGAAAAGCCATCCAGACAAACAGATCTCATAAGTTTAGAAATAGATCATGGTTTTAAATCTCCTAAATTGGTTAATGAATGTAAAGACTATGAGACTACTTGAACATACAGAGATCTTCAATTGTGTTTGCAAGAGAAATGGAAGCCCTAAGGATAAAATTACTCTAGCCTTGAGAAATACAATGGCTGAAATTCTGAATTACGGTGTGAAATAGGAGCCATCTTGGAAATAGAGGGGGAAATGGCAGCGATCTAAGATGGAGTCAGATAAGGCTTATCCTGTAAAAGATAAGATAGTTCATACTTCAGGATTTGCGGGGCACACAGGGATGTCACAACTACCAAGCTCTTGTTTATCAGGAAGGAAGCTTAATGGAGTTTGACTAAAACAACCAGTGGGCAAGATTTGGCCTGGAGGTTAGAGTACTGATCTCTGAACTGCAAAATGAGGTAATCAAATATTGCAGAACCAAATAAAATGAAGGCAAATGAAAGAATTACAGCCATATCAGATACCCACGTTTGAGCAGCCTGGTGGCCTTAAATTGTTAAGTTGGAGACAAGCTCATATATCATAGGATAATTGTGATGAATATGTGTCTGTAGAATATTCATCCACAGTCCAAGGGAAAAGAGTTGGGCCATGTAGTGCTATAATCCCAGCACAGAGGAGACTCAGGCAGGAGGCTGGAGAATTTGGAGCCATCCTGACCTACATAGTGAGACCTTTCAAAACGACAAAGTAAGTATCAAGTCCACAAAAGCCCCCAAATTTGCTGGTATTCATATACATTGTCTTTACAAAGATTGCTATTGTCTAATCCACGGATCCAACAATCTTAGGGGAAAACAAGCCCACACTAGAGACATGCCGTTTTCAAGTTGCTGAAAACAAGATGTGTAAAGAAAAGTAGCCAAAAGTAACTTCACAATATAGGCTCTCCATTAAAAGACATAGTTGAGTACTTATCAGAAGTAACCAGAAAAATCTAATAAAAAGACATTTAAAGACAGAAAATAAATGTCAGCATATAATTTTATACCCAGTAAAAAACAATCAAGATTGAGGAAAACACAAACGTGTGCGTATGTTTTCAATATGGTACATTTGTATCTCCCCCAGACAAACTGCAGCTGGGGGAACCAGCTCTCAATTCCACACCTCACCTCTTCTGACACCAACTTCAAACAAGAGTCCCACCTCCACAGGGACACTTTCCCAGGAGTTTCCTCAGGGCCCCAGTCACTTCTTTGTTCCTTAGACTGTAAATAAGAGGGTTGAGCATGGGGGTGATCATGGTGTAGAAGGCAGAGACCACTTTGTCCTGCTTGGAGGAATGGTAGGCCTGTGGTCGCATGTATGTGATCATGGCGGCCCCGTAGAAGAGGGAGACCACAATCATGTGGGAGGAACAGGTAGCGAAGGCCTTCTGCCGACCTTCTGCAGAGCGCATCCGGAGCACTGCCACCAGGATCCGGAGGTAGGAGGCCGAGATGACAGAAAAGGGCAGGAGAAGCATGAGGACACAGCAAACATAGATCATGGTCTCATAGAGGGAGGTGTCAGCACAGGCCAGCTTGAGCACAGCAGGAACCTCACAGAAGAAGTGGTCGATCTCCTGGGAACTGCAGTAGGGGAAGCGAAGCGTAAAAACAGCCTGGATCAGTCCATCTACCAGGCCAAAGAGCCAAGACCCCGCTACCATGAGCCAGCAGACACGGCGGCTCATGATTACAGAGTACCTCAGCGGGTTGCTAATGGCCACATAGCGGTCATAGGCCATGAAGGCCAGCAGGAAGCACTCATCCCCCAGGAGGGTGAGGAAGAAGAGAATCTGGAGTCCACAACCAGTGAAGGAGATAGAGCCACGGCCCATGAGAAAGTCAGCAGCCATCCGTGGCACAATGGTGGAGATGAGCATGAGGTCCATGAGGGATAGCCAACTGAGGAAGAAGTACATGGGGCTGTGCAGGCGAGAGTCCACAAGGATGAGGAGGATCATGAGCCCGTTGCCAGAGAGGGCCACCAGGAACATGAGCATAATGATGGAGAAGAGGAAGAGATGCAGTGGAGAGTGGGTGAAGAGGCCCAGGAGGACAAAGTGAGAGATGAGAGTCTGGTTGCCTGTCCAGGTCATTGTTAGGGAGCGCTGGGATCTGGAAGCAAGTTTACAAGATCAGCATTATAATATATATAATATTGAAGGCATTGTAACTTGGCTCAATGTGTTGTCATCTTGTTTGTTTCTATTGTTTTGTTTTTGTTTTTTGGGACAGAGTTTCTCTGTGTTGCCCTGGCTATCCCAGAACTTGATGTCCTGGAACTGTAGACCAGGCTGGTCTTACACTCATAGAGATCTGCTCTGCCTCCCCAGTGCTTGGATTAAAGGTGTGCAAAACCACACTTGGAGTGTTGTCATCTTTAAAAATGACTTGGTTTAGAGTAAATGTGTAGCCTCTTTAAAGATTTGGAGAGAGAGAGAGAGAGAGAGAGAGAGAGAGAGAGAGAGCGCGCGTTGGTTGTCCTAACACTTTCTGTGTATAACTGAGAAATTAGTTTCAAGTTTTTTTTTTAACTAAGGTAAGAAATTGTCTCTGTCCCTGCCATGAACTGTGTTCTAGTTTCCTGCTCTCATCCCTAGTTCTTTAGGTCAGAGGAACAGATGTCATTCAGGAATAGATCACTTACCTCATATGCACAAAGTCCTGGGTTCAAACATCATCACCACACAAAAAGATAACATAAAATCAATAAAGGTCCCAGGTCTCAAATCCACTTGAGGATTTGCTCTGCTTTTTTTAAAGTACTCAGGTATTAAGAATGAACAAGTGGGCATCTGACATAATCCCGCTAAACTTCAGTTTAAGTAGAGACAACAAGAAGAACAGAAGCCGGTAGCAAAGAGATGTAGGAACTTAAGCAGCACTTTGTGGTTTAAAATGATGATGGGTGCCATTGCTTGGAACATTTGTCATCTGCTGGGAACCATGACATGGACTCTGCTGTGTCTTCTCATCTAAACTTCATAGCTACCCTTAAAGGTATGGAGGTGCACACCTGTGAGCCCACCTATGAGGGATACTAAGGGAGGGAGATCTTGGGGTCAAGGTCAGCCTTGGCTACATAGTGAGACCCTATCTTAAAGCAAAAGCAAACATGAACACAAAGTCCTAGGGGGAAAGGATGATCATTAACTCCGTTAATGGTAAACTGAGGCCGAAGGAGGTTCCTTATTATTTTCACATATGAGAGCTTACAGTATGTTTAAGAAACACATTTCAATTACATTTACTGAGTGTGTGTGTGTGTGTGTGTGTGTGTGTGTGTGTGTGTCTACACACATGTTCTCCAGCACCTGTGTGAAGTTCGGAAGACAACTTGCACAAGTCAGTTCTCTCTTTCCACTACAAGTGTCCCAGGGATGGAACTCAGGTCTCCGGGCTTCAGGCTTTTACCAACTGAATGATCCCACTGGCCTTTAAAGTACTTCTTAAGAAGTTTAATGAATGACGAATCAGAGGCAATGAAAACATCCAATACAGAGAAGTAACAAAGGGTCGGTGAGATGGCTCAGAGGCTTACAGCCAAACCTGACAACCTAAGTTCAACCCCCAGGACCAAATGTTAGCAGAGAAAGATGACTGCAGGTTGTCTACTGACCACCATAGGTGTGTTTTACACACACACACACACACACACACACACACACACACACACACACACACACACGCATGCACAAATAAATACAATAAAAATTTCAAAAGTAACTAAATAAACTATGACATATGAGAAAATCATTTTAGTCAATTGGATATTTATGACATTTTGTTTTATCTTATTTAAGACACAGTTTCTCCATGTAACAGCTCTAGCTGTCCTGGAACTCACTTTGAAGACCAGGTTAGTCTCAAACTCACAAAGATTCACCTGCCTATGACTCCGGAATGCTGGAATTAAAGGTATGTGCCACCACACTTGGCTATTTATGACACTTTAATATAAAAATTCCAATAGTTTTAAGTATTTCTAAAAGCTTCAAAGAAATATGTCAAGGTATTAACAGTGTAGTCCTTTCTATATAGTGGCATTAAAAAGTGAATTTATGTCACTTCCCTAAATTTCTTTTTACTTTCTACATTTCCTGTAAGAGACATGGAGCATAAATATAATTTTAAAATTATGCTATATTAGGCTATTGTGTGGCTCCAAAATCTAGAAAAACTAAATTATGTGTAGTTCAGCACCTAAAATTTATTAGTCTTCTCATGATCACTGCCAACCAATTAAAAAAATTAGCAAAAAAGTCAGAATATTTATTTATGATTGTGACAAGTGTGGAATAAAAATCTCTAATTTAAAAACTTAAAAGATATTTTAAGTTAGGCATCATGGTGCAAGCCTTTAATCATAATACCTGAGAGGCAGAAGAAGGTGGATCTCTTATGAGTTCAGGACCAGCCTGGTCTACAAAGTGAGTTCCAGGACAGCCAGAACTACACAAGGTGACCCTGTCTTTATGTGTGTGTGTGTGTTTGTGTGTGTGTGTGTGTGTGTGTGAGATGTATATACATATATCATATATAAAATGTATATACATAATATATACATATATACATATACATATATATACATACATATATATATACATACATACATATATACATATATACACACACACTTCCCCCAGAGCAATGAGAAAGTCAAGAACAGATAAAATTCTGGGTACCAAAGGCTGAGCATGCAAAACATCCTGGAGGGACAGAAGCAGTAGAGACTTAGAAGAAATAAATAAGAAGGTAGGAAAGGAACAGCTGTGAATAGAGGCCAGAGGTGCCTTCTCCAGAGAGATGAACAAAACCAAGCTCAGTTGTTCATACTGGTGGGAACGGGAGCACACATTCTCCCAAGGACCAGGAAATATGTTAAGTCACATAGATGGTCTCTGTTTATAGTCTGCCTTTGTGTCAGGGAAAGGAGAGCAGGTTTGTACAAGGTGCTCCCTCGAGCCCCGCCTCAGCCACTGAGGATCACTAAAGGTTGACTTGAAAATGCAGACAGTCTGAAGATCTCCAGTTCTGGGGAAGATGAGTGTTTGTACATGCCCATTGAGGACATCAGTTTAAGAAGAGTGGCCACAGAAACAATGAAAGTAAATGTGAGGGCAGCAGCAAGCACTACTGTTAGATACTGAGAGCAGCTGGGTGTAAGGTGACCGACTTCCAGCTATGACAGCTAAGTTCTGTAGTGACAGAGTAGTAACAACACAGCAAGCACCCAAATGCTCAGAATTGGTTTCAGGAGGCAGCCATGTAAACCTGGATGAGTGTGAGACCAACAAAGGCATCACCTGGAAGTCTACCGAGGAAACACACTGCCATGCATGTCCCTCCTCACCACACACAAATGGGCTCTCTCCTCACCCACAGCAGACAGACCAGACTACTTCTCTGGGGAAAGAGAAATGGAGTTGAAGACCAGATTCATTTCCACCACGCAGGAAACAGAAGGGCCCTCCCTGCAGTCAGGAATTTGAGTAGCTCTGGAACCATTTACTGATGCCAGACAGGAAAAAAAAATACAAGTGTATAATTCAAAGTGAGGCTACAAAGTGAGGTTTATGAGAGAGTTTCTCTGTGTAGTCCTGACTGACCTCGAACTCACAATGATTCACCTGCCTTGCCTCCCATGTGCTGAGGTTAAAGGTGTGCACCACTACCAACTGGCTATCTAACTTGTTCTTAATATTAATACTTAATACTTTAATATAAGCCAACATCCAAGGGCTAAAAGACATAAAAATGTTCTATCCACTAGTGAAGGAAAACCAACAAGGTGGTAGATAAGAGAAAAAAGACTTCTCAGGGAAGTGTCTAGACCATTGTGCCACCTCTGAGTAAGATAAAGTGTTATAAATAAACACGAGGTTATGACATGGAAAGGCAGTGGTAAGATGATGATAAGGGGGGAAAGAAGCATTCAGAAGGCAGATACTCAGAAAATAAAGATCCAAAATAAGGATAACTCTCCTGGCAGGCAAGCTTATGGAAATATTTGAACATATGCAAAATTACTTGTCAATAAGATGTAGATTTGATTAAAATTTATAAAAACCACAAACAATCTAATTGTTCCTTAGAGGAAACATTAAATAGGCAACGGGATGAGGTACATAGGAAATAGACTTTCAGTGCGTTGCTACAGAATTCTCTCTAAATTGTTTTAAAATGCAGCAATGCATAGAAGGCAATGAACTCGTTTACTCACAAATCAAATTCTTCCTCAGGCTTGTGTGCAAGAAAACAGCAAGACTGACTCGGAGGGAAGAATCTAGGAATCTGATTGCTGGCACTGAGTTAGAGAAGAAAGTCTTTGTGGGATACAATTTTTTTATCTCTAGCATTTTTAAGCTTGTGAGACAATGGCCTGGTCAAAATTAATAAAAAATATATAATTATTAAAGTGTTGCCCAATAGGATTTGTCGTGGAAATCTGTAGGACAGAAGCCAACAAACAAGTAGTCACTCATAGAGGTGTATTGAACAAATCGCTAAAATAATTTTGGAAAAATAGTCAAGGAACTTGCCTTGTCAGTGAACAACACACAACATAATGCTGTATCAATTAAAATTCCCTTTTTTTGTAGGGTCAGAACTTGCCAAAGTCTTTGTTGTACATTAGAGACAGAAGCACACCAGGGGATTTTGTTGAAGAGATTTGCAACAGAAAGAGTGGGAAATGGCCCCACCAGGAGCTTCCTCACAGAGAAAGCAAAGTATGAATAGGAGAGAAGGGAGCACACACCAATGTATGCTTCTCCAGATAAACTCTGAGTTCTAATTATCCTTCAGAAAGTGACTATAAAAACAGGGGGGAACATACACGAGTGGTAGAAAAAGATTGAGTGATACCCTGTATTGGAGAAGGAGACATGTAGGTGGTTGTAGTTGGTCCACAAGAATGGAGTTTACTCCTGCCTTTCTGGAAAAATCTGATGTCACAATATTTTTTTTGATGTCACAATATTATAAGAGACAGTTCTCCCAGCACTCTGTGGAGCTCATGAAAACATATGCCAGTGTCCAGGGGTCTAGTTATTGTTCAGTCTTACTTGACTTAAAAATACCAAGCCACACTTACTCTTCCTAAAACCTATGAGAGGTCTCTGAGAATGCCATCTCCCTTCAGTGGCACTCCCAGCTTTAGAAGATGAACTGAATAAAACAGTCACGTCTCCTCTAATTCTACTCATAGAGTAAAGGATTGGGACAAAGAACCTAGCGTGTTAGAAGCCAAACAGAGACACACAGACTTCTACACCTGAAGGGAAGTAAGCAAGAGAGTGTCAGGACTAGGAGTGGTTTGAGCAAATGTTGATGGCTTTTAAGGACCTGGAGGGGAGGACCAAGATGCAAAGAAAAAGAACCTCACCTGCAAACACAGGAACAATGACTGTAGGAAGTGCTGGGGAACCAGGAAGGGCCTCAATCAGCATCTTAGAAACTCTAGTGTGCAGAAGCCATTCACTGCACCACCCAGCAGCAGCTGCTCCAATTACTGACTTAGATCTTCAGGGTGACCTCTGTGCAGATGAGCTGAAGGGCTTCCATCTCCTTGAAAAAGAAGAGCAGGAAACTTAGGAAACAGAGAAGAGAGACTTGCAGGAGTAAAGCCTCCTGTTTAGAATGACTCTTCGAATCTTCTAGTACGTACAGACAGAAATCTATGCACATACACATAGGAGTTTCGGAAACATAATGCCTTCCAAGAGGCTGTGGAAAGATTTTGAGGCGATGCACAAAGAGGTGAAAGAGATGCTGAGAAAAGGATTACAGCAAACCCAGAAAAGAGAAAACTCCTCCCTAAAAGCCTGGTACCATCTTTAGGGATTAGGGAAATGCTTTCCAGAAGCTTCAACTGTAGCCTTCCAGAAGAACCACAGACTAGGACAGCAAGGATGGAGAAAGCACAGAGTTCTTGCCTGCAGGTGTGACCCTTTGCCAGGGCCAGGGCCAATTCCCGACTGAGAGGTTTTATCCCTTGTCCGCTCTTACCCACTGTTATCTCTGCTGTGACTGAAGAAAGTTGCTTCTGCTTTGATGAGTCCTCAGAGACCTGTCCTCCACCACATCTCTGTCCCAGTCTCTGGGAATTAAACCTCTAAGGGAAGAGAGTTTCCTGCAAAGTTCTCTGATCATCTCTGGGGCTCCAACAAACTCCATCCCAGGGGAAGACATAGTGGAAACTAGGGCATGAGGGTTTCTATGGACCAACCTGGGAATAGTGGGTTTTCTTTCTGTTCCAAAAACAAGTAGGCAGCATTGGCTTTTGTGTTGGGATGCAGTCTACTTTGATGATGGACATTAAGTGAGGTTTCTAGGTAGAATCAACAGTGCACCTAGAATATTCTGGAGCTCCACACTTCTGTATCTTCCTATTGTCTAACCCACTTATGACAGTTACATAGGCCCTTACCTCAGAGCTCACTTCTACTGTGTTTCAGTACAGTTCAGGAGAATATAGCAAACATGCCCAGAGCACACTTCTAGCACTGTCTGCCTTCTGCCCACAATCCTGTAAGCCCACAACAAAATGGGCTTCATTCATACTAAGAAATTTTCAGCATTCTGGAGGTTAAAGATTGTAGTTTTGAGGCTAGACTGGGCAAAGTGAGACACTATCTCAGAAAACAATACAAAAACAACAACCACAACAACAACAACAACAACAACACCAAAACCCCACATCACAGCAGATTCTAGGTAGACAATATCAGACAAAGCTAAATGGGAATCTTACTTAGATTTGACCTTCAGCAATACATTTCTCACATTGTGAAAAATTAAATGAAAACATGAAGTTATCTCCTAAAGATAAGTGACTCCTAAAACTTATAGTTGACAAGTTAATATAGTAAAAATGGCCATTTTACCAAAAGCGATCTACAGATTCAATGCAATCCCCATCAAAATACCAATCCAATTCTTCAGAGAGTTACACAGAACAATTTCCAAATTCATCTGGAATAACAAAAAACCCAGGATAGCTAAAACTATCCTCAACAATAAAAGGACTTCCGGAGGAATCACTATCCCTGAACTCAAGCAGTATTACAGAGCAATAGTGATAAAAACTGCATGGTGTTAGTACAGGGACAGACAGATAGACCAGTGGAATAGAATTGAAGACTCAGAAATGAACCCACATACCTATGGTCACTAAATTTTTGACAAAGAAGCCAAAACCATCCAATGGAAAAAAAGCATTTTCAGCAAATGGTGCTGGTTCAACTGGAGTTCAGCATGTAGAAGAATGCAGATCAATCCATTCTCATCACCCTGTACAAAGCTTAAGTCCAAGTCAAGGACCTCCACATCAAACCAGATACACTCAAACTAATAGAAGAAAAAGTGGGGAAGCATCTCGAACACATGGGCACTGAAGAAAATTTCCTGAACAAAACACCAATAGCTTATGCTCTAAGATCAAGAATTGACAAATGGGCTGGCCCGCAGCAGCTCTCTGCTCCCAGACCCGGTGAGAGAGAGACCCAACCGCCTGGTCAGGTGGGCACTCCTGAGGCTGCAGAGCGGAAGAGACCACCAACACTGCTCACCCCTGCCCACATCCCTGGCCCAAGAGGAAACTGTATAAGGCCTCTGGGCTCCCGTGGGGGAGGGCCCAGGAGCAGCAGGACACCTGCCAGAGACACCGCAGGACCCTGAAGGAAACAGACCGGATAAACAGTTCTCTGCACCCAAATCCCGTGGGAGGGAGAGCTAAACCTTCAGAGAGGCAGACAAGCCTGGGAAACCAGAAGAGACTGCTCCCTGCACACACATCTCGGACGCCAGAGGAAAAAGCCAAAGACCATCTGGAACCCTGGTGCACTGAAGCTCCCGGAAGGGGCGGCACAGGTCTTCCTGGTTGCTGCCGCTGCAGAGAGCCCCTGGGCAGCACCCCACGAGCGAACCTGAGCCTCGGGACCACAGGTAAGACCAAATTTTCTGCTGCAAGAAAGCTGCCTGGTGAGCTTGGGACACACGGAAGTAGAATTTCTCTAGGACCAGGCACGTTCTGTGTTTACCGGAAGTCCCACACCCGAGGATCCCGGCCCGCAGCAGCTCTCTGCTCCCAGACCCGGTGAGAGAGAGACCCAACCGCCTGGTCAGGTGGGCACTCCTGAGGCTGCAGAGCGGAAGAGACCACCAACACTGCTCACCCCTGCCCACATCCCTGGCCCAAGAGGAAACTGTATAAGGCCTCTGGGCTCCCGTGGGGGAGGGCCCAGGAGCAGCAGGACACCTGCCAGAGACACCGCCGGACCCTGAAGGATACAGACCGGATAAACAGTTCTCTGCACCCAAATCCCGTGGGAGGGAGAGCTAAACCTTCAGAGAGGCAGACAGGCCTGGGAAACCAGAAGAGACTGCTCCCTGCACACACATCTCGGACGCCAGAGGAAAAAACCAAAGACCATCTGGAACCCTGGTGCACTGAAGCTCCCGGAAGGGGCGGCACAGGTCTTCCTGGTTGCTGCCGCTGCAGAGAGCCCCTGGGCAGCACCCCACGAGCGAACCTGAGCCTCGGGACCACAGGTAAGACCAAATTTTCTGCTGCAAGAAAGCTGCCTGGTGAACTCAAGACACAGGCCCACAGGAACAGCTGAAGACCTGTAGAGAGGAAAAACTACACGCCCGAAAGCAGAACACTCTGTCCCCATAACTGACTGAAAGAGAGGAAAACAGGTCTACAGCACTCCTGACACACAGGCTTATAGGACAGTCTAGCCACTGTCAGAAATAGCAGAACAAAGTAACACTAGAGATAATCTGATGGCGAGAGGCAAGCGCAGGAACCCAAGCAACAGAAACCAAGACTACATGCCATCATCGGAGCCAAATTCTCCCACCAAAACAAACATGGAATATCCAAACACACCAGAAAAGCAAGATCTAGTTTCAAAATCATATTTGATCATGATGCTGGAGGACTTCAAGAAAGACATGAACACACTTAGGGAAGCACAGGAAAACATTAATAAACAAGTAAAAGCCTACAAAGAGGAATCGCAAAAATCCCTGAAAGAATTCCAGGAAAACACAATCAAACAGTTGAAGGAATTAAAAATGGAAATAGAAGCAATCAAGAAAGAACACATGGAAACAACCCTGGATATAGAAAACCAAAAGAAGAGACAAGGAGCTGTAGCTACAAGCTTCACCAACAGAATACAAGAGATGGAAGAGAGAATCTCGGGAGCAGAAGATTCCATAGAAATCATTGACTCAACTGTCAAAGATAATGTAAAGCGGAAAAAGCTACTGGTCCAAAACATACAGGAAATCCAGGACTCAATGAGAAGATCAAACCTAAGGATAATAGGTATAGAAGAGAGTGAAGACTCCCAGCTCAAAGGACCAGTAAATATCTTCAAGAAAATCATAGAAGAAAACTTCCCTAACCTAAAAAAAGAGATACCCATAGACATACAAGAAGCCTACAGAACTCCAAACAGATTGGACCAGAAAAGAAACACCTCCCGTCACATAATTGTCAAAACACCAAACGCACAAAATAAAGAAAGAATATTAAAAGCAGTAAGGGAAAAAGGTCAAGTAACATATAAAGGGAGACCTATCAGAATCACACCAGACTTCTCGCCAGAAACTATGAAGGCCAGAAGATCCTGGACTGATGTTATACAGACCCTAAGAGAACACAAATGCCAGCCCAGGTTACTGTATCCAGCAAAACTCTCAATTAACATAGATGGAGAAACCAAGATATTCCATGACAAAACCAAATTTACACAATATCTTTCTACAAATCCAGCACTACAAAGGATAATAAATGGTAAAGCCCAACATAAGGAGGCAAGCTATACCCTAGAAGAAGCAAGAAACTAATCGTCTTGGCAACAAAAAAAAGAGAATGAAAGCACACAAACATAACCTCACATCCAAATATGAATATAACAGGAAGCAATAATCACTATTCCTTAATATCTCTCAATATCAATGGCCTCAACTCCCCAATAAAAAGACATAGATTAACAAACTGGATACGCAACGAGGACCCTGCATTCTGCTGCCTACAGGAAACACACCTCAGACACAAAGACAGACACTACCTCAGAGTGAAAGGCTGGAAAACAACTTTCCAAGCAAATGGTCAGAAGAAGCAAGCTGGAGTAGCCATTCTAATATCAAATAAAATCAATTTTCAACTAAAAGTCATCAAAAAAGATAAGGAAGGACACTTCATATTCATCAAAGGAAAAATCAACCAAGATGAACTCTCAATCCTAAATATCTATGCCCCAAATACAAGGGCACCTACATACGTAAAAGAAACCTTACTAAAGCTCAAAACACACATTGCACCTCACACAATAATAGTGGGAGATTTCAACACCCCACTCTCATCAATGGACAGATCATGGAAACAGAAATTAAACAGTGATGTAGACAGACTAAGAGAAGTCATGAGCCAAATGGACTTAACGGATATTTATAGAACATTCTATCCTAAAGCAAAAGGATATACCTTCTTCTCAGCTCCTCATGGTACTTTCTCCAAAATTGACCATATAATTGGTCAAAAAACGGGCCTCAACAGGTACAGAAAGATAGAAATAATCCCATGCGTGCTATCGGACCACCACGGCCTAAAACTGGTCTTCAATAACAATAAGGGAAGAATGCCCACATATACGTGGAAATTGAACAATGCTCTACTCCATGATAACCTGGTCAAGGAAGAAATAAAGAAAGAAATTAAAAACTTTTTAGAATTTAATGAAAATGAAGATACAACATACTCAAACTTATGGGACACAATGAAAGCTGTGCTAAGAGGAAAACTCATAGCGCTGAGTGCCTGCAGAAAGAAACAGGAAAGAGCATATGTCAGCAGCTTGTCAGCACACCTAAAAGCTCTAGAACAAAAAGAAGCAAATACACCCAGGAGGAGTAGAAGGCAGGAAATAATCAAACTCAGAGCTGAAATCAACCAAGTAGAAACAAAAAGGACCATAGAAAGAATCAACAGAACCAAAAGTTGGTTCTTTGAGAAAATCAACAAGATAGATAAACCCTTAGCCAGACTAACGAGAGGACACAGAGAGTGTGTCCAAATTAATAAAATCAGAAATGAAAAGGGAGACATAACTACAGATTCGGAGGAAATTCAAAAAATCATCAGATCTTACTATAAAAACCTATATTCAACAAAATTTGAAAATTTTCAGGAAATGGACAATTTCCTAGACAGATACCAGGTATCGAGGTTAAATCAGGAACAGATAAACCAGTTAAACAACCCCATAACTCCTAAGGAAATAGAAGCAGTCATTAAAGGTCTCCCAATCAAAAAGAGCCCAGGTCCAGACGGGTTTAGTGCAGAATTCTATCAAACCTTCATAGAAGACCTCATACCAATATTATCCAAACTATTCCACAAAATTGAAACAGATGGAGCCCTACCGAATTCCTTCTACGAAGCCACAATTACTCTTATACCTAAACCACACAAAGACACAACAAAGAAAGAGAACTTCAGACCAATTTCCCTTATGAATATCGACGCAAAAATACTCAATAAAATTCTGGCAAACCGAATTCAAGAGCACATCAAAACAATCATCCACCATGATCAAGTAGGCTTCATCCCAGGCATGCAGGGATGGTTTAATATACGGAAAACCATCAACGTGATCCATCATATAAACCAACTGAAAGAACAGAACCACATGATCATTTCATTAGATGCTGAGAAAGCATTTGACAAAATTCAACACCCCTTCATGATAAAAGTCCTGGAAAGAATAGGAATCAAGGCCCATACCTAAACATAATAAAAGCCATATACAGCAAACCAGTTGCTAACATTAAACTAAATGGAGAGAAACTTGAAGCAATCCCACTAAATTCAGGGACTAGACAAGGCTGCCCACTCTCTCCCTACTTATTCAATATAGTCCTTGAAGTTCTAGCCAGAGCAATCAGACAACAAAAGGAGATCAAAGGGATACAGATCGGAAAAGAAGAGGTCAAAATATCACTATTTGCAGATGACATGATAGTATATTTAAGTGATCCCAAAAGTTCCACCAGAGAACTACTAAAGCTGATAAACAACTTCAGCAAAGTGGCTGGGTATAAAATTAACTCAAATAAATCAGTTGCCTTCCTCTATACAAAAGAGAAACAAGCCGAGAAAGAAATTAGGGAAACGACACCCTTCATAATAGACCCAAATAATATAAAGTACCTCGGTGTGACTTTAACCAAGCAAGTAAAAGATCTGTACAATAAGAACTTCAAGACACTGAGGAAAGAAATTGAAGAAGACCTCAGAAGATGGAAAGATCTCCCATGCTCATGGATTGGCAGGATTAATATAGTAAAAATGGCCATTTTACCAAAAGCAATCTACAGATTCAATGGAATCCCCATCAAAATACCAATCCAATTCTTCAAAGAGTTAGACAGAACAATTTGCAAATTCATCTGGAATAACAAAAAACCCAGGATAGCTAAAGCTATCCTCAACAATAAAAGAACTTCAGGGGGAATCACTATCCCTGAACTCAAGCAGTATTACAGAGCAATAGTGATAAAAACTGCATGGTATTGGTACAGAGACAGACAGATAGACCAATGGAATAGAATTGAAGACCCAGAAATGAACCCACACACATATGGTCACTTGATTTTTGACAAAGGAGCCAAAACCATCCAATGGAAAAAAGATAGCATTTTCAGCAAATGGTGCTGGTTCAACTGGAGGTCAACATGTAGAAGAATGCAGATCGATCCATGCTTATCACCCTGTACAAAGCTTAAGTCCAAGTGGATCAAGGACCTCCACATCAAACCAGACACACTCAAACTAATAGAAGAAAAACTAGGGAAGCATCTGGAACACATGGGCACTGGAAAAAATTTCTTGAACAAAACACCAATGGCTTATGGTCTAAGATCAAGAATCGACAAATGGGATCTCATAAAACTGCAAAGCTTCTGTAAGGCAAAGGACACTGTGGTTAGGACAAAACGGCAACCAACAGATTGGGAAAAGATCTTTACCAATCCTACAACAGATAGAGGCCTTATATCCAAAATATACAAAGAACTCAAGAAGTTAGACCGCAGGGAAACAAATAACCCTATTAAAAAATGGGGTTCAGAGCTAAACAAAGAATTCACAGCTGAGGAATGCCGAATGGCTGAGAAACACCTAAAGAAATGTTCAACATCTTTAGTCATAAGGGAAATGCAAATCAAAACAACCCTGAGATTTCACCTCACACCAGTGCGATTGGCTAAGATCAAAAACTCAGGTGACAGCAGATGCTGGCGAGGATGTGGAGAAAGAGGAACACTCCTCCATTGTTGGTGGGATTGCAGACGGGTAAAACCATTCTGGAAATCAGTCTGGAGGTTCCTCAGAAAATTGGACATTGAACTGCCTGAGGATCCAGCTATACCTCTCTTGGGCATATACCCAAAAGATGCCTCAACATATAAAAGAGACACGTGCTCCACTATGTTCATCGCAGCCTTATTTATAATAGCCAGAAAATGGAAAGAACCCAGATGCCCTTCAACAGAGGAATGGATACAGAAAATGTGGTACATCTACACAATGGAATATTACTCAGCTATCAAAAACAACGAGTTTATGAAATTCGTAGGCAAATGGTTGGAACTGGAAAATATCATCCTGAGTGAGCTAACCCAATCACAGAAAGACATACATGGTATGCACTCATTGATAAGTGGCTATTAGCCCAAATGCTTGAATTACCCTAGATCCCTAGAACAAACGAAACTCAAGACCGATGATCAAAATGTGAATGCTTCACTCCTTCTTTAAATGAGGAAAAAGAATACCCTTGGCAGGGAAGGGAGAGGCAAAGATTAAAACAGAGACTGAAGGAACACCCATTCAGAGCCTGCCCCACATGTGGCCCATACATATACAGCCACCCAATTAGACAAGATGGATGAAGCAAAGAAGTGCAGACCGACAGGAGCCGGATGTAGATCGCTCCTGAGAGACACAGCCAGAATACAGCAAATATAGAGGCGAATGCCAGCAGCAAACCACTGAACTGAGAATAGGTCCCCTATTGAAGGAATCAGAGAAAGAACTGGAAGAGCTTGAAGGGGCTCGAGACCCCAAAAGTACAACAATGCCAAGCAACCAGAGCTTCCAGGGACTAAGCCACTACCTAAAGACTATACATGGACTGACCCTGACTCTGACCCCATAGGTAGCAATGAATATCCTAGTAAGAGCACCAGTGGAAGGGGAAGCCCTGGGTCCTGCTAAGACTGAACCCCCAGTGAACTAGTCTATGGGGGGAGGGCGGCAATGGGGGGAGGGTTGGGAGGGGAACACCTATAAGGAAGGGGAGGGGGGAGGGGGATGTTTGCCCGGAAACCGGGAAAGGGAATAACACTCGAAATGTATATAAGAAATACTCAAGTTAATAAAAAAAAAAAGAAAAAAAATAAAAAAAAAAAAGAAAGTAGGATGCTCCAAAAAAAAAAAAAAAAAAAAAAGAATTGACAAATGGGATCTCATAAAACTGCACAGCTTCTGTAAGGCAAAGGACACTATTGTTAGGACAAAACGGAAACCAACAGATTAGGAAAAGATCTTTACCAATCCTACAACTGATAGAGGGCTTGTATCGAAAATATACAAAGAACTCAAGAAGTTAGACTGCAGGGAGACAAATAACCTTATTAAAAATGGGGTTCAGAGCTAAACAAAGAATTCACAGCTGAGGAATGCTGAATGTCTGAGAAACACCTAAAGAAATGTTCAACATCTTTAGTCATAAGGGAAATGCAAATCAAAACAATCCTGAGATTTCACCTCACACCAGTGAGAATGGCTAAGATCAAAAACTCAGGTGACAGCAGATGCTGGCAAGGATGTGGAGAAAGAGGAACACTCCTCCATTGTTGGTGGGGTTGCAGACTGGTACAACCATTCTGGAAATCAGTCTGGAGGTTCCTCAGAAAATTGGACATTGAACTACTTGAGGACTCAGCTATACCTCTCTTGGGCATATACCCAAAAGATGCCCCAACATATAACAAAGACACATGCTCCACTATGTTCATAGCAGCCTTATTTATAATAGCCAGAAGCTGGAAAGAACCCAGATGCCCTTCAACAGAGGAATGTGGTACAACAGAAAATGTGGTACATCTACACAATGGAATATTACTCAGCTATCAAAAACAACAACTTTATGAAATTCATAGGCAAATGGATAGAACTGGAAAATATCATCCTGAGTGAGGTAACCCAATCACAGAAAAACACACATGGTATGCACTCATTGATAAGTGAATATTGGCCCAAATGCCTGAATTACCCTAGATGCAAAGAACACATGAAACTCAAGAAGGATGACCAAAATGCAAATGCTTCACTCCTTTAAAAGGGGAAAAAGAATACCCTTGGGAGGGAATAGGGAGGCAAAGTTTAGAACAGAGGCAGAAGGAACACCCATTCAGAGCCTGCCCCACATGTGGCCCATACATATACAGCCACCAAACTCGAAAAGTTGGATGAAGCAGACACCGCCCAGATCTGAAGAGACCCGATCAAAAGTTCCCCGCACCTAAATCCTGTGGGAGGGAGAGCTAAACCTTCAGAGGGGCAGACAACTCTGGGAAGCCAGAAGAGACTACACTCTGTCCACATTTCTGACTCCAGAGGAAAACACCTAATGCCATCTGGGACCCTGGTGCATGGGGGCCTCCCAGGAAAAAGCAGCACAGCCCCTCCTGGTTGCTGCCCTCATGGAGAGTCCAAAAACAGCCCCCCACAAGCAACTTCAGCTGTGGGACCACAGGTAAGAACAACTTCTCTGCTCCAAGAGACCTGCCTGGTGGACTCAGGACCCAGGCCCACAGAAACAGCTGAAGACCAGTAGACAGGAAAGACTACATGCCCAAAAGCAGAATACTCTGTTCCCATAACTGGCTAAAAGAAAACAGGAAAACAAGTCCACAGCACTCCTGACACACAGGCCTATGGGGAGGTCTAGCCACTGTCAGAAATAGCAGAACAAGGTAACACTAGCGACAACCTAATGGCAAGAGGCAAGCGCACAAACACAAGCAACAGAAACCAAGATTACATGGCATCATTGGAACCCAATTCTCCCACCAAAGCAAACACTGAATATCCAAACACATCAGAAAAGTAAGATCTAGATTTAAAAACACATTTGATCATGATGATGGAGAACTTCAAGAAAGACATAATGAACTCCCTTAGAGAATTGGAAGAAAACATAAACAAGTAGAAGCCTATAGAGAGGAATCACAAAAATTCCTGAAAGAGTTCCAGGAAAACACAGTCAAACAATTGAAGGAATTAAACATGGAAATAGAAGCAATAAAGAAAGCACAAAGGGAGACAACCCTGGATATAGAAAACCAAAGGAAGAGAGAAGGAGCCATAGAAACAAGTATCACCAACAGAATACAAGAGATAGAAGAGAGAATCTCAGGAGCAGAAGATTCCATAGAAAACATCGACACAACTGTCAAAGATAATGTAAAACGGAAAAAGCTCACATACAGGAAACATACAGGAAATCCAGGACTCAATGAGAAGATCAAACCTAAGGATAATAGGTATAAAAGAGAGTAAAGACTCCCAGCTCAAAGGACCAGTAAATATCTTCAAAAAAATCATAGAAGAAAACTTCCCTAACCTAAAGAAAGGATACCCATAAACATACAAG
Organism: Rattus norvegicus; assembly: GCF_021556685.1. Taxonomy (NCBI): domain Eukaryota; kingdom Metazoa; phylum Chordata; class Mammalia; order Rodentia; family Muridae; genus Rattus; species Rattus norvegicus. The sequence continues at coordinate 39,363,206 of NC_141543.1, read as the reverse complement.
AAGCCTACAGAACTACAAATAGAATGGACCAGAAAAGAAACTCTTCCTGTCACATAATAGTCAAAACACCAAATACACAAAATAAAGAAAGAATATTAAAAGCAGTAAGGGGAAAAGGTCAAGTAACATATAAAGGCAAACCTATCAGAATCACACAGGACTTCTCACCAGAGACTATGAAAACCAGAAGATCCTGGACAGATGTCATACAGACCCTAAGAGAACACAAATGCTAGCCCAGGTTACTGTATCACCAAAACTCTAAATTAACATAGATGGAGAAACCAAGATATTCCATGACAAAACCAAATTTACACAATATCTTTCTACAAATCCAGCGCTACAAAGGATAATAAATGGTAAAGCCCAAAATAAGGAGGCAAGCTACAGCCTAGAAAAAGCAAGAAACTAATTGTTTTGGCAACAAAACAAAGAGAAGAGAAGCATACAAACATAATCTCACATCCAAATATGAATATAACAGGAAGCAATAATCACTATTCCTTAATATCTCTCAACATCAGTGGTCTCAACTCCCCAATAAAAAGACATAGATTAACAAACTGGATACGCAATGAGGACTCTGCATTCTGCTGCCTAAAGGAAACATACCTCAGAGACAAAGACAGACACTACCTCAGAGTGAAAGGCTGGAAAACAACTTTCCAAGCAAATGGTCTGAAGAACCAAGCTGGAGTAGCCATTCTGATATAGAGTAAAATCGATTTTCAACTAAAAGTCATCAAAAAAGGTAAGGAAGGACACTTCATATTCATTAAAGGAAAAATCCACCAAGATGAACTCTCAGTCCTAAATATCTATGCTCCAAATACAAGGGCACCTACATACGTAAAAGAAACCTTACTAAAGCTCAAAACACACATTGCACCTCACACAATAATAGTAGGAGATTTCAACACCCCACTCTCGTCAATGGACAGATCATGGAAACAGAAATTAAACAGAGACATAGACAGACTAAGAGAAGTCATGAGCCAAATGGACTTAACGGATATTTATAGAACATTCTATCCTAAAACAAAAGGATATACCTTCTTCTCACCACCTCATGGTACTTTCTCTAAAATTGACCATATTACTGGTCATAAAATGGGCCTCAGTAGATATAGAAAGATAGAAATAGTCCCATGCATCCTATCAGACCACCACAGGCTGAAACTGGTCTTCAATAACAATAAGGGAAGAATGCCCACATATACATGAAAGTTGAACAATGCTCTACTCAATGATAACCTGGTCAAGGAAGAAATAAAGAAAGAAATTAAAGACTTCTTAGAATTTAATGAAAATGAAGGTACAACATACCCAAACTTATGGGACACAATGAAAGCTGTGCTAAGAGGAAAATTCATAGCTCTGAGTGCCTGCAGAAAGAAACAGGAGAGAGCATATATCAGCAGCTTGACAGCACACCTAAAAGCTCTAGAACAAAAAGAAGCAAATACACCCAGGAGGAGTAGAAGGCAGGAAATAATCAAACTCAGAGCTGAAATCAACCAAGTAGAAACAAAAAGGACCATAGAAAGAATCAACAGAACCAAAAGTTGGTTCTTTGAGAAAATCAACAAGATAGATAAACCCTTAGCCAGACTAAACAGAGGACACAGAGAGTGTGTCCAAATTAACAAAATCAGACATGAAAAGGGACACATAACTACAGAACCAGAGGAAATTCAAAAAATCATCAGATCCTACTACAAAAGCCTATATTCAACAAAACTTGAAAATCTGCAGGAAATAGACAATTTCCTAGATAGATACCAGGTACTGAAGTTAAATCAGGAACAGATAAACCATTTAAACAACCCCATAACTCCTAAGGAAATAGAAGCAGTCATTAAAGGTCTCCCAACCAAAAAGAGCCCAGGTCCAGATGGGTTCCATGCAGAATTCTATCAGACCTTCATAGAAGACCTCCTATCAATACTATCCAAACTGTACCACAAAATTGAAACAGATGGAGCACTACCGAATTCCTTCTATGAAGCAACAATTACTCTTGTACCTAAACCACACAAAGACCCAACAAAGAAAGAGAATTTCAGACCAATTTCCCTTATGAATATGGACGCAAAAATACTCAATAAAATTCTGGCAAACCGAATCCAAGAGCACATCAAAACAATCATCATCATCAAGTAGGCTTCATCCCAGGCATGCAGGAATGGTTTAATATATGGAAAACCATTCACGTAATTCACTATCTAAACAAATGGAAACATAAAAACCACATGATCATTTCATTAGATGCTGAGAAAGCATTTGACAAAATTCAACACCCCTTCATGATAAAAGTCCTGGAAAGAATAGGAATCAAGGCCCATACCTAAACATAGTAAAAGCCATATACAGCAAACCAGTAGCAAACATTAAACTAAATGGAGAGAAACTTGAAGCAATCCCACTAAATTCAGGGACTAGACAAGGCTGCCCACTCTCTCCCTACTTATTCAATATAGTTCTTGAAGTTCTAGCCAGAGCAATCAGACAACAAAAGGAGATCAAGGGGATACAGATTAGAAAAGAAGAAGTCAAAATATCACTATTTGCAGATGATATGATAGTATATTTAAGTGATCCCAAAAGTTCCACCAGAGAACTACTAAACCTGATAAACAAATTCAGCAAAGTGGCTGGGTATAAAATTAACTCAAATAAATCAGTAGCCTTCCTCTACACAAAAGAGAAACAAGCCGAGAAAGAAATTAGGGAAATGACACCATTCATAATAGTCCCAAATAATACAAAAGACCTCGGTGTGACTTTAACCAAGCAAGTGAAAGATCTGTATGATAAGAACTTCAAGCCTCTGAAGAAAGAAATTGAAGAAAATCTCAGAAGATGGAAAGATCTCTCATGCTCATGGATTGGCAGGATTAATATAGTAAAAATGGCCATTTTACCAAAAGCGATCTACAGATTCAATGCAATCCCCATCAAAATACCAATCCAATTCTTCAGAGAGTTAGAACAATTTGCAAATTCGTCTGGAATAACAAAAAACCCAGGATAGCTAAAACTATCCTCAACAATGAATGGACTTCCGGAGGAATCACTATCCCTGAACTCAAGCAGTATTACAGAGCAATAGTGATAAAAACTGCATGGTATTGGTACAGAGACAGACAGATAGACCAATGGAATAGAATTGAAGACCCAGAAATGAACCCACATACCTATGGTCACTTGATTTTTGACAAAGGAGCCAAAACCATCCAATGGAAAAAAGATAGCATTTTCAGCAAATGGTGCTGGTTCAACTGGAGGTCAACATGTAGAAGAATGCAGATCGATCCATGCTTATCACCCTTTACAAAGCTTAAGTCCAAGTGGATCAAGGACCTCCACATCAAACCAGATACACTCAAACTAATAGAAGAAAAAGTGGGGAAGCATCTCGAACACATGGGCACTGAAGAAAATTTCCTGAACAAAACACCAATAGCTTATGCTCTAAGATCAAGAATCGACAAATGGGATCTCATAAAACTGCACAGCTTCTGTAAGGCAAAGGACACTGTTGTTAGGACAAAACGGCAACCAACAGATTGGGAAAAGATCTTTACCAATCCTACAACAGATAGAGGCCTTATATCCAAAATATACAAAGAACTCAAGAAGTTAGACTGCAGGGAGACAAATAACCTTATTAAAAATGGGGTTCAGAGCTAAACAAAGAATTCACAGCTGAGGAATGCTGAATGTCTGAGAAACACCTAAAGAAATGTTCAACATCTTTAGTCATAAGGGAAATGCAAATCAAAACAACCCTGAGATTTCACCTCACACCAGTCAGAATGGCTAAGATCAAAAACTCAGGTGACAGCAGATGCTGGCAAGGATGTGGAGAAAGAGGAACACTCCTCCATTGTTGGTGGGATTGCAGACTGGTACAACCATTCTGGAAATCAGTCTGGAGGTTCCTCAGAAAATTGGACATTGAACTACTTGAGGACTCAGCTATACCTCTCTTGGGCATATACCCAAAAGATGCCCCAACATATAACAAAGACACATGCTCCACTATGTTCATAGCAGCCTTATTTATAATAGCCAGAAGCTGGAAAGAACCCAGATGCCCTTCAACAGAGGAATGGATACAGAAAATGTGGTACATCTACACAATGGAATATTACTCAGCTATCAAAAACAACAACTTTATGAAATTCATAGGCAAATGGTTGGAACTGGAAAATATCATCCTGAGTGAGGTAACCCAATCACAGAAAAATACATATAATATGTACTCATTGTTAAGTGGATATTGGCCCAAATGCTCAAATTACCCTAGATGCAAAGAACACATGAAACTCAAGAAGGATCACCGAAATGTGAATGCTTTACTCCTTCTTTAAAGGGGGAACAAGAGTACCCTTGGGAGGAAATAGGGAGGCAAAGTTTAGAACAGAGGCAGAAGGAACACCCATTCAGAGCCTGCCCCACATGTGACTCATACTTATACAGCCACCAAACTAAGTAAGATGGATGAAGCAAAGAAGTGCAGGCCAACAGGAGCCGGATGTAGATCTCTCCTGAGAGACACAGCCAGAATACAGCAAATACATAGGCGGATGCCAGCAGCAAACCACTGAACTGAGAATGGGACCCCCGTTGAAGGAATCTTAGAGAGGACTGAAAGAGCTTGAAGGGGCTCGAGACCCCTTATGAACAACAATGCCAACCAACCAGAGCTTCCAGGGACTAAGCCACTACCCAAAGACTATGCATGGACTGACCCTGGGCTCCAACCTCATAGGTAGCAATGAATATCCTAGTAAGATCACCAGTGGAAGGGGAAGCCCTTGGTCCTGCTAAGACTGAACCCCCAATGAACGTGATTGTTGGGGGAAGGGCGGTAATGGGGGGAGGATTGGGAGGGGAACACCCATACAGAAGGGGAGTGGGAGGGGTTGGGGGGGATGCTGGCCCCCGGAAACTGAAACCGAGAAAGGGAATAACAATTGAAATGTAAATAAGAAATACCAAAGTTAGTAAAGGTGAAAAAAAGAAAAAAAAGAACATTTAAAAAAAAACAACTTATAGTTGTTAGCACCATTTCCCTTTATTCTCTCTAAAGCCTGTTGAAAGACCATGGTATTTGAATACAAGTATCTGGTAACTTATCCCTTTGCCTTCCTAAAGCCTTTTGCTTCCCTATGACTGGTCATCTGCCTCCTCCCCAAATACTGATCACTCTGTTTTCAGGCTACAAGAATTCTATTTCTTTCTTTTTCTCTTCCCTCCCCCTTCATTTTGCAAACTGTTCCTTTAATGGAGAGGAGGGGGAAGGGAGGAAGAGAAGGGAAGGGGAAGGAAGGGAAAGAAGAGAACAGAAGAGAACAGAAGAGAAGAAAGAGACGGGAGGGAGAGCCTTTGCTAGATGCATAAACTCAAGCCAAACAAAATCCCAGCACAAAGGAGGAGAGGTAAACACACAGTCCCTCTCCTAGCCAAGAAGCTAGTCACAAATGATGGTAGCTGGGAGTGGAAAAACAGTTACCCTCAATGAAGTGACAGTGGGTTTATCTACCACACTCCAGGGCAGTTCCCACCCCTTCCCCAAGCTTAGGAGACCAATGCAAACTGGATTCCATGCTTGTTTTGTGTTTTCTTCTTTTAAAAGAGAGAGAGAAAAAAAGCACAAAGTTGGGTAGGTGACTGGGGGGATATCTGGGAGGAGTTGGGGGACACAGAGTATCCTAAAAATATGCTGAGTGAAATTGTGAAAGAATAAATAAGAAAACATGGCATGTTTGTCTTTCTGAACTTAGCTTATTTCACTTGGCATGTTGTTCTCCAGTTAGCCTCAGCTTTATTTACACCTGAATAAAATCACATTGTGTACATGTAGCATATTTTTTTTGTCCATCAGGTTAATGATAGACATCTAGGTTTGTTCAGTTTCTCACTAGTGCAAATAGTATAGCAACACAAACATGGATGGTTGACTCAGTCCTTCAGGTACATAACCAGGAAAGGGACTGCTGGGTCGTATGATAATTTTACTTTTAGCTTTTGAGGAAGTCCCATACTGACTTCCATAGTGACTGCATCATTTTATGTTCCCACCAGCACTGTATAAGGGCTCTCCTTTCCCCATATCCTCACTTCTTGTTATTTGTTTCCTTGATGGTGCCCATCCTGAATGGGGAGAACTGAAATCCTGGTGACATTTCAATTTGCATTTTTTGAGGGCTAAGAATATTGGACCTTTTCTGAAGTGTATGTTGGCCACTTTCAGTTCTTCTTTGGAGAGTTGTTTATTGGGCTATTAGGTCAGTTAATAATTGGATGATTAGGGGGGTTGGGTATTTAATTTTAGGAGTTCCTTATATAGTCTGGATATTAGTCCCCTATCGGATGTATAATTAGCAATTTTTTTCTGTTCTATTAACTGTGTCTTTAAATTAAAATAACATGCATATGTGGAAAAGGTTATGCACACAAGATGCCTATAAAGGCTATAAAAGGTCATCATATCCCCTGAGGCTGGAGTTACAGGCACTTATGAGCTGCCAGATGTGGATGCTGAGAAAGAAACTCTGGTCCTCTTCAAGAACAGCAAGTGCTTTTAAGTACTGGGCATCTCTCCAGCCCTCAGATGTTTCTGCACTCTGGCAACCATTTCCTGTACTGGGCAGATGCTGTTTAGCTTTGTATGCATTCCTATGGATCAGTTGTTGGATCGTATCCTGTGGTTTTGGAGGCCTTTTCAGAGAGTATGTTCACATGCTATATCTCAACAGGTTCCCTTCTTCTAGCCATGTCAGAGTTTGAGGTCTTACATCAATGTCTTTGATCACTTTTGGAGAAATGGACCTAGTATCATTCCACCAAATGTGGATATCAGCTTTCTTAGCACCATTGTTAAAGGAACTGTCATTGAGCCACATGTAGCCAGCCAGGCACAACTGTGATCCCAGTGCTATGAAGGGCAGAGACAGGGAGATAGCCAGGACTTACTGATTACACAGTGGAGAGTGGCAGAGGAGGACACTCAGCACCTTTCTCTGGTCTATGCACGCACATAAAGTTGCACATAAAAAAATACAGAGAGAGAAAGAGAGAGAGAGAGAGAGAGAGAGAGAGAGAGAGAGAGAGAGAGAGAGAGAGAGAGAGATCATTCTTTTTCCCAATGTAGTTTTTGACATCTTCGGCAAAAAATAGTTGGCTACAGCTGTGTGGGTTTATCTCTGGGCCCTCTATCCTCTATTCCACTGGTCTCTTTTCTGTTAGTACCGTGTCTTTGTGTCAGTATGACTCTAGCATCATTTGAGTCCAGGCTTTCTGATCACTCCAGCTTTGTTCTTTGTGCTCGGGATTGTTGGCATCATTTGGAGTCCCTTATGTGGATTTTAGGATTTGGGATTGTTTTTTCTTTTCTTTTTTTTAAAGATTTATTTATTTTATGTATACGAGTACACTGAAGCTTTCTTCAGACACACCAGATCCCATTACAGATGATTGTGAGCCATCATGTGGTTGCTGGGATTTGAACTCAGGACCTCTGGAAGAGCAGTCAGTACTCTTAAACACTGAGCCATCTCTCCAGCCCTGGGATTGTTTTTTCTAGTTCTGTGAAAAATACTTGGAATTTTGATACTGATTACATTGAGCCCAGAAGCTGTTTTTCACAACATTAATTCTGCCAATCCATGAGCATGTGAGATATTTGCATCTTCTAGTATCTCCTTTGATTTTTAAAAGTATTTTAAGATTTTAGTTATAGTTGTCTTTTGACTCCATTAGCTTAAATTCTTTCTTAGTGTGTGTGTGTGTTTGTGTGTGGGGGGGTGGGGGGGGTGTGTGTAAAGCCAAAGGTTGATGTGAAGGTCTTTCTCACTCACTCACCACCCTATCTTCTTCTTCTTTTTGTTTTTTATTAACTTGAGTATTTCTTATTTACATTTTGAATGTTATTCCCTTTCCCAGTTTCCAGGCAAACATCCCCCTAATCCCTCCCCCTCCCCTTCTTTATGGGTGTTCCCCTCCCCACCCTCCCCCCATTGCCGACCTCCCCCCGAAAATCACGTTCACTGGGGGTTTAGTCTTAGCAGGACCAAGGGCTTCCCCTTCCACTGGTGATCTTACTAGGATATTCATTGCTACCTATGAGGTCAGAGCCCAGGATCAGTCCATATATAGTCTTTGGGTAGTGGCTTAGTCCCTGGAAGCTCTGGTTGCTTGGCATTGTTGTACTTTTGGGGTCTCGAGCCCCTTCAAGCTCTTCCAGTTCTTTCTCTGATTCCTTCAACGGGGGTCCTATTCTCAGTTCAGTGGTTTGCTGCTGGCATTTGCCTCTGTATTTGCTGTATTCTGGCTGTGTCTCTCAGAAGAGATCTACATCAGGCTCCTGTCGGTCTGCATTTCTTTGCTTCATCCATATTGTCTGATTGGGTGGCTGTATACGTATGGGCCACATGTGGGGCAGGCTCTGAATGGGTGTTCCTTCTGTGTCTGTTTTAATCTTTGCCTCTCTCTTCCCTGCCAAGGGTATTATTGTTCCCCTTTTAAAGAAGGAGTGAAGCAATCACATTTTGATCATCCGTCTTGAGTTTCATGTGTTCTATGCATCTAGGGCAATTTAAGCATTTGGGCTAATAGCCACTTATCAATGAGTGCACACCATGTGTGTTTTTCTGTGATTGGGTTACCTCACTCAGGATGATATTGTCCAGTTCCAACCATTTGCCTATGAATTTCATAAAGTTGTTGTTTTTGATAGCTGAGTAATATTCCATTGTGTAGATGTACCACATTTTCTGTATCCATTCCTCTGTTGAAGGGCATCTGGGTTCTTTCCAGCTTCTGGCTATTATAAATAAGGCTGCTATGAACATAGTGGAGCACGTGTCTTTTTTATATGTTGGGGCATCTTTTGAGTATATGCCCAAGAGAGGTATAGCTGGGTCCTCAGGTAGTTCAATGTCCAATTTTCTGAGGAACCTCCAGACTGATTTCCAGAATGGTTGTACCAGTCTGCAATCCCACCAAAAATGGAGGAGTGTTCCTCTTTCTCCACATCCTCGCCAGCATTTGCTGTCACCTGAGTTTTTGATCTTAGCCATTCTCACTGGTGTAAGGTGAAATCTCAGGGTTGTTTTGATTTGTATTTCCCTTATGACTAAAGATGTTGAACACTTCTTTAGGTGTTTCTCAGCCATTTGGCATTCCTCAGCTGTGAATTCTTTGTTTAGCTCTGAACCCCATTTTTTAATAAGGTTATTAGTCTCCCTGCAGTCTAACTTCTTGAGTTCTTTGTATATTTTGGATATAAGGCCTCTATCTGTTGTAGGATTGGTAAAGATCTTTTCCCAACCTGTTGGTTGCTGTTTTGTCCTAACCACAGTGTCCTTTGCCTTACAGAAGCTTTGCAGTTTTATGAGATCCCATTTGTCGATTCTTGATCTTAGAGCACAAGCCATTGGTGTTTTGTTCAGGAAATTTTTTCCAGTGCCCATGTGTTCCAGATGCTTCCCTAGTTTTTCTTCTATTAGTTTTAGTGCATCTGGTTTGATGTGGAGGTCCTTGATCCACATGGACTTAAGCTTTGTACAGGGTGATAAGCATGGATCGATCTGCATTCTTCTACATGTTGACCTCCAGTTGAACCAGCACCATTTGCTGAAAATGCTATCTTTTTTCCATTGGATGGTTTTGGCTCCTTTGTCAAAAATCAAGTGACCATAGGTGTGTGGGTTCATTTCTGGGTCTTCAATTCTATTCCATTGGTCTATCTGTCTGTCTCTGTACCAATACCATGCAGTTTCTATCACTATTGCTCTGTAATACTGCTTGAGTTCAAGGATAGTGATTCCCCCTGAAGTCCTTTTATTGTTGAGGAAGTTTTAGCTATCCTGGGATTTTTGTTATTCCAGATGAATTTGCAAATTGTTCTGTCTAACTCTCTGAAGAATTGGATTCTTATTTTGATGGGGATTGCATTGAATCTGTAGATCGGTTTTGGTAAAATGGCCATTTTTACTATAATAATCCTGCGAATCCATGAGCATGGGAGATCTTTCCATCTTCTGAGGTCTTCTTCAATTTCTTTCCTCAGTGTCTTGAAGTTCTTATTGTACAGATCTTTTACTTGCTTGGTTAAAGTCACACCGAGGTACTTTATATTATTTGGGTCTATTATGAAGGGTGTCATTTCCCTAAATTCTTTCTCGGCTTGTTTCTCTTTTGTGTAGAGGAAGGCTACTGATTTATTTGAGTTAATTTTGTACCCAGCCACTTTGCTGAAGTTGTTTATCAGCTTTAGTAGTTCTCTGGTGGAACTTTTGGGATCAATTAAATATACTATCATATCATCTGCAAATAGTGATATTTTGACTTCTTCTTTTCCTCCTTTTGTTGTCTGATTGCTCTGGCTAGAACTTCAAGAATTATATTGAATAAGTAGGAAGAGAGTGGGCAGCCTTGTCTAGTCCCTGATTTTAGTGGGATTGCTTCAAGTTTCTCTCCATTTAGTTTAATGTTAGCAACTGGTTTGCTGTATATGGCTTTTACTATGTTTAGGTATGGGCCTTGAATTCCTATTCTTTCCAGGACTTTTATCATGAAGGGGTGTTGAATTTTGTCAAATGCTTTCTCAGCATCTAATGAAATGATCATGTGGTTTTCTTTTTTCAGTTTGTTTATAAAATGGATCATGTTGATGGTATATTAAACCATCCCTGCATGACTGGGATGAAACCTACTTGATCATGGTGGATGATTGTTTTGATGTGCTCTTGGATTTGGTTTGCCAGAATTTTATTGAGTATTTTTGCGTCGATATTCATAAGGGAAATTGGTCTGAAGTTCTCTTTCTTGGTTGGGTCTTTGTGTGGTTTAGGTATAAGAGTAATTGTGACCTCATAGAAGGAATTCGGTAGTGCTCCATCTGTTTCAATTTTGTGGAATAGTTTGGATAGTATTGGTATGAGGTCTTCTATGAAGGTCTGATAGAATTCTGCACTAAACCCGTCTGGACCTGGGCTCTTTTTGGTTGGGAGACCTTTAATGACTGCTTCTATTTCCTTAGGAGTTATGGGGTTGTTTAACTGGTTTATCTGTTCCTGATTTAACTTCAGTACGTAGTATCTGTCTAGGCAATTGTCCATTTCCTGCAGATTTTTAGGTTTTGTTGAATATAGGCTTTTATAGTAAGATCTGATGAGTTTTTGAATTTCCTCTGAATCTGTAGTTTTGTCTCCCTTTTCATGTCTGATTTTGTTAATTTGGACACACTCTCTGTGTCCTCTCATTAGTCTGGCTAAGGGATTATCTATCTTGTTGATTTTCTCAAAGAACCAACTTTTGGTTCTGTTGACTCTTTCTATGGTCCTTTTTGTTTCTACTTGGTGATTTCAGCTCTGAGTTTGATTATTTCCTGCCTTCTACTCTGCCTGGGTGTATTTGCTTCTTTTTGTTCTAGAGCTTTTAGGTGTGCTGTCAAGCTGCTGACATATGCTCTTTCCTGTTTCTTTCTGCAGGCACTCAGCGCTCTGAGTTTTCCTCTTAGCACAGCTTTCATTGTGTCCCATAAGTTTGGGTATGTTGTACCTTCATTTTCATTAAATTCTAAGAAGTCTTTAATTTCTTTCTTTATTTCTTCCTTGACCAGGTTATCGTTGAGTAGAGCATTGTTCAACTTCCATGTATTTGTGGGCATTCTTCCCTTACTGTTATTGAAGACCAGCTTTAGGCCGTGGTGGTCTGATAGCACGAATGGGATTATTTCTATATTTCTGTACCTGTTGAGGCCCGTTTTTTGACCAATTATATGATCAATTTTGGAGAAAGTACCGTGAGGAGCTGAGAAGAAGGTATATCCTTTTTTTTTATTTAATATTTTGATTTATTTTTACATCTTTTTTTTATTAACTTGAGTATTTCTTATATACATTTCGAGTGTTATTCCCCTTCCCGGTTTCCAGGCAAACATCCCCCTCCCCCCTCCCCTTCCTTATGGGTGTTCCCCTCCCAACCCTCCCCCCATTGCCGCCCTCCCCCCATAGACTAGTTCACTGGGGGTTCAGTCTTAGCAGGACCCAGGGCTTCCCCTTCCACTGGTGCTCTTACTAGGATATTCATTGCTACCTATGGGGTCAGAGTCCAGGGTCAGTCCATGTATAGTCTTTAGGTAGTGGCTTAGTCCCTGGAAGCTCTGGTTGCTTGGCATTGTTGTACTTTTGGGGTCTCGAGCCCCTTCAAGCTCTTCCAGTTCTTTCTCTGATTCCTTCAATAGGGGACCTATTCTCAGTTCAGTGGTTTGCTGCTGGCATTCGCCTCTGTATTTGCTGTATTCTGGCTGTGTCTCTCAGGAGCGATCTACATCCGGCTCCTGTCGGTCTGCACTTCTTTGCTTCATCCATCTTGTCTAATTGGGTGGCTGTATATGTATGGGCCACATGTGGGGCAGGCTCTGAATGGGTGTTCCTTCAGTCTCTGTTTTAATCTTTGCCTCTCCCTTCCCTGCCAAGGGTATTCTTTTTCCTCATTTAAAGAAGGAGTGAAGCATTCACATTTTGATCATCCATCTTGAGTTTCGTTTGTTCTAGGGATCTAGGGTAATTCAAGCATTTGGGCTAATAGCCACTTATCAATGAGTGCATACCATGTATGTCTTTCTGTGATTGGGTTAGCTCACTCAGGATGATATTTTCCAGTTCCAACCATTTGCCTACGAATTTCATAAACTCGTTGTTTTTGATAGCTGAGTAATATTCCATTGTGTAGATGTACCACATTTTCTGTATCCATTCCTCTGTTGAAGGGCATCTGAGTTCTTTCCAGCTTCTGGCTATTATAAATAAGGCTGCGATGAACATAGTGGAGCACGTGTCTCTTTTATATGTTGGGGCATCTTTTGGGTATATGCCCAAGAGAGGTATAGCTGGATCCTCAGGCAGTTCAATGTCCAATTTTCTGAGGAACCTCCAGACTGATTTCCAGAATGGTTTTACCCGTCTGCAATCCCACCAACAATGGAGGAGTGTTCCTCTTTCTCCACATCCTCGCCAGCATCTGCTGTCACCTGAGTTTTTGATCTTAGCCAATCGCACTGGTGTGAGGTGAAATCTCAGGGTTGTTTTGATTTGCATTTCCCTTATGACTAAAGATATTGAACATTTCTTTAGGTGTTTCTCAGCCATTCGGCATTCCTCAGCTGTGAATTGTTTGTTTAGCTCTGAACCCCATTTTTTAATAGGGTTATTTGTTTCCCTACAGTCTAACTTCTTGAGTTCTTTGTATATTTTGGATATAAGGCCTCTGTCTGTTGTAGGATTGGTAAAGATCTTTTCCCAATCTCTTGGTTGCCGTTTTGTCCTAACCACAGTGTCCTTTGCCTTACAGAAGCTTTGCAGTTTTATGAGATCCCATTTGTCGATTCTTGATCTTAGACCATAAGCCATTGGTGTTTTGTTCAAGAAATTTTTTCCAGTGCCCATGTGTTCCAGATGCTTCCCTAGTTTTTCTTCTATTAGTTTGAGTGTGTCTGGTTTGATGTGGAGGTCCTTGATCCACTTGGACTTAAGCTTTGTACAGGGTGATAAGCATGGATCGATCTGCATTCTTCTACATGTTGACCTCCAGTTGAACCAGCACCATTTGCTGAAAATGCTATCTTTTTTCCATTGGATGGTTTTGGCTCCTTTGTCAAAAATCAAGTGACCATAGGTGTGTGGGTTCATTTCTGGGTCTTCAATTCTATTCCATTGGTCTATCTGTCTGTCTCTGTACCAATACCATGCAGTTTTTATCACTATTGCTCTGTAATACTGCTTGAGTTCAGGGATAGTGATTCCCCCTGAAGTCCTTTTATTGTTGAGGATAGCTTTAGCTATCCTGGGTTTTTTGTTATTCCAGATGAATTTGCAAATTGTTCTGTCTAACTCTTTGAAGAATTGGATTGGTATTTTGATGGGGATTCCATTGAATCTGTAGATTGCTTTTGGTAAAATGGCCATTTTTACTATATTAATCCTGCCAATCCATGAGCATGGGAGATCTTTCCATCTTCTGAGGTCTTCTTCAATTTCTTTCCTCAGTGTCTTGAAGTTCTTATTGTACAGATCTTTTACTTGCTTGGTTAAAGTCACACCGAGGTACTTTATATTATTTGGGTCTATTATGAAGGGTGTCGTTTCCCTAATTTCTTTCTCGGCTTGTTTCTCTTTTGTATAGAGGAAGGCAACTGATTTATTTGAGTTAATTTTGTACCCAGCCACTTTGCTGAAGTTGTTTATCAGCTTTAGTAGTTCTCTGGTGGAACTTTTGGGATCACTTAAATATACTATCATGTCATCTGCAAATAGTGATATTTTGACCTCTTCTTTTCCGATCTGTATCCCTTTGATCTCCTTTTGTTGTCTGATTGCTCCGGCTAGAACTTCAAGGACTATATTGAATAAGTAGGAAGAGAGTGGGCAGCCTTGTCTAGTCCCTGATTTTAGTGGGATTGCTTCAAGTTTCTCTCCATTTAGTTTAATGTTAGCAACTGGTTTGCTGTATATGGCTTTTACTATGTTTAGGTATGGGCCTTGAATTCCTATTCTTTCCAGGACTTTTATCATGAAGGGGTGTTGAATTTTGTCAAATGCTTTCTCAGCATCTAATGAAATGATCATGTGGTTCTGTTCTTTCAGTTTGTTTATATAATGGATCACGTTGATGGTTTTCCGTATATTAAACCATCCCTGCATGCCTGGGATGAAGCCTACTTGATCATGGTGGATGATTGTTTTGATGTGCTCTTGGATTCGGTTTGCCAGAATTTTATTGAGTATTTTTGCGTCGATATTCATAAGGGAAATTGGTCTGAAGTTCTCTTTCTTTGTTGTGTCTTTGTGTGGTTTAGGTATAAGAGTAATTGTGGCTTCGTAGAAGGAATTCGGTAGGGCTCCATCTGTTTCAATTTTGTGGAATAGTTTGGATAATATTGGTATGAGGTCTTCTATGAAGGTTTGATAGAATTCTGCACTAAACCCGTCTGGACCTGGGCTCTTTTTGGTTGGGAGACCTTTAATGACTGCTTCTATTTCCTTAGGAGTTATGGGGTTGTTTAACTGGTTTATCTGTTCCTGATTTAACTTCGATACCTGGTATCTGTCTAGGAAATTGTCCATTTCCTGAAGATTTTCAAATTTTGTTGAATATAGGTTTTTATAGTAAGATCTGATGATTTTTTTAATTTCCTCCGAATCTGTAGTTATGTCTCCCTTTTCATTTCTGATTTTGTTAATTTGGACACACTCTCTGTGTCCTCTCGTTAGTCTGGCTAAGGGTTTATCTATCTTGTTGATTTTCTCAAAGAACCAACTTTTGGTTCTGTTGATTCTTTCTATGGTCCTTTTTGTTTCTACTTGGTTGATTTCAGCTCTGAGTTTGATTATTTCCTGCCTTCTACTCCTCCTGGGTGTATTTGCTTCTTTTTGTTCTAGAGCTTTTAGGTGTGCTGTCAAGCTGCTGACATATGCTCTTTCCTGTTTCTTTCTGCAGGCACTCAGCGCTATGAGTTTTCCTCTTAGCACAGCTTTCATTGTGTCCCATAAGTTTGAGTATGTTGTATCTTCATTTTCATTAAATTCTAAAAAGTTTTTAATTTCTTTCTTTATTTCTTCCTTGACCAGGTTATCATTGAGTAGAGCATTCTTCAATTTCCACGTATATGTGGGCATTCTTCCCTTATTGTTATTGAAGACCAGTTTTAGGCTGTGGTGGTCCGATAGCACGCATGGGATTATTTCTATCTTTCTGTACCTGTTGAGGCCCGTTTTTTGCCCAATTATATGGTCAATTTTGGAGAAAGTACCATGAGGAGCTGAGAAGAAGGTATATCCTTTTGCTTTAGGATAGAATGTTCTATAAATATCCGTTAAGTCCATTTGGCTCATGACTTCTCTTAGTCTGTCGACATCACTGTTTAATTTCTGTTTCCATGATCTGTCCATTGATGAGAGTGGGGTGTTGAAATCTCCCACTATTATTGTGTGAGGTGCAATGTGTGTTTTGAGCTTTAGTAAGGTTTCTTTTACGTATGTAGGTGCCCTTGTATTTGGGGCATAGATATTTAGGATTGAGAGTTCATCTTGGTGGATTTTTCCTTTGATGAATACGAAGTGTCCTTCCTTATCTTTTTTGATGACTTTTAGTTGAAAATTGATTTTATTTGATATTAGAATGGCTACTCCAGCTTGCTTCTTCTGACCATTTGCTTGGAAAGTTGTTTTCCAGCCTTTCACTCTGAGGTAGTGTCTGTCTTTGTCTCTGAGGTGTGTTTCCTTTAGGCAGCAGAATGCAGGGTCCTCGTTGCGTATCCAGTTTGTTAATCTATGTCTTTTTATTGGGGAGTTGAGGCCATTGATATTGAGAGTTATTAAGGAATAGTGATTATTGTTTCCCTTTATATTCATATTTGGATGTAAGGTTATGTTTGTGTGCTTTCATTCTCTTTGTTTTGTTGCCAAGACGATTAGTTTCTTGCTTCTTCTAGGGTATAGCTTGCCTCCTTATGTTGGGCTTTACCATTTATTATCCTTTGTAGTGCTGGATTTGTAGAAAGATATTGTGTAAATTTGGTTTTGTCATGGAATATCTTGGTTTCTCCATCTATGTTAATTGAGAGTTTTGCAGGATACAGTAACCTGGGCTGGCATTTGTGTTCTCTTAGGGTCTGTATGACCTCTATCCAGGATCTTCTGGCTTTCATAGTTTCTGGCGAAAAGTCTGGTGTGATTCTGATAGGTTTGCCTGTATATGTTACTTGACCTTTTTCCCTTACTGCTTTTAATATTCTTTCCTTATTTTGTGCATTTTGTGTTTTGACTATTATGTGATGGGAGGTGTTTCTTTTCTGGTCCAATCTATTTGGAATTCTGTAGGCATCTTGTATGCTTATGGGTATCTCTTTCTTTAGGTTAGGAAGGTTTTCTTCTATGATTTTGTTGAAGATATTTACTGGTCCTTTGAGCTTGGAGTCTTCACTCCCTTCTATACCTATTATCCTTAGGTTTGGTCTTCTCATTGAGTCCTGGATTTCCTGTATGTTTTGGACCCGTAGCTTTTTCCACTTTACATTATCTTTGACAGTTGAGTCAATGATTTCTATGGAATCTTCTGCTCCTGAGATTCTCTCTTCTATCTCTTGTATTCTGTTGGTGATGCTTGTATCTATGGCTCCTTGTCTCTTCCTTTGGTTTTCTATATCCAGGGTTGTTTCCATGTGTTCTTTCTTGACTGCTTCTATTTCCATTTTTAATTCCTTCAACTGTTTGATTGTGTTTTCCTGGAATTCTTTCAGGGATTTTTGTGATTCCTCTCTATAGGCTTCTACTTGTTTATTTATGTTTTCCTGCATTTCTCTAAGGGAGTTCTTCATGTCTTTCTTGAAGTCCTCCAGCATCATGATCAAATATGATTTTGAATCTCGGTCTTGCTTTTCTGGTGTATTTGGATATTCAGTGTTTGCTTTGGTGGGAGAATTGGGCTCCGATGATGCCATGTAGTCTTGGTTTCTGTTGCTTGGGTTCCTGCGCTTGCCTCTCGCCATCAGATTATCTCTAGTGTTACTTTGTTCTGCTATTTTGACAGTGGCTAGACTGTCCTATAAGCCTGTGTGTCAGGAGTGCTGTAGACCTGTTTTCCTGTTTTGTTTCAGCCAGTTATGGGAACAGAGTGTTCTGCTTTTGGGCGTGTAGTTTTTCCTATCTACAGTTCTTTGGCTGTTCCTGTGGGCCTGTGCCCTGAGTTCACCAGGCAGGTTGCTTGGAGCAGAAAAGTAGGTCTTACCTGTGGTCCCGATGCTCAAGTTTGCTTGTGGGGTGTTTCTTATGAGCTCTCCATGGGGCAGCAACCAGGAGGACCTGCGCCGCCCTTTCTGGGAGCCCCCGTGCACCAGAGTCCCAAATATCATTTGGTGTTTTCCTCTGGAGTCAGAGATGTGGGCAGAGTGTAGTCTCTTCTGGTTTCCCAGGTGTGTCTGCCTCTCTGAAGGTTTAGCTCTCCCTCCCACGTGTTTTGGGTGCAGAGAACTGTTTATCCAGTCAGTCCCTTCAGGTTCCGGCTGTGTCTCAGATGCAGGGGACCTGCTGCTCCTGGGCCCTTATCTATGGGAACCCAGAGGCCATATACAGTTTCCTCTTGGGCCAGGGATGTGGGCAGGGGGGGCAGTGTTGGTGGTCTCTTCCGCTCTGCAGTCTCAGGAGTGCCCACCTGTCTGGGCGGTGAGCTCTCTCTCCCATGGGGTTTGGGAGCAGTGAGCTGGAGACAGGGAGCGTGAGATTTACCACCCTATCTTCTTTTTTTTTATTATTATTATTAACTTGAGTATTTCTTATATACATTTCGAGTGTTATTCCCTTTCCCAGTTTCCGGGCAAACATCCCCCTAATCCCTCCCCTTCCCCTTCTTGATGGGTGTTCCCCTCCCCATCCTCCCCCCATTGCCGCCCTCCCCCCAACAGTCTAGTTCACTGGGGGTTCAGTCTTAGCAGGACCCAGGGCTTCCCCTTCCACTTACCACCCTATCTTCTAAGACAAGGTCTCTTACTCAATTTAAAGCTCACTAATGCTCTAAGATCAAGAATTGACAAATGGGACCTCATAAAATTGCAAAACTTCTTTAAGTGAAGGGACACTGTCACTAGGACAAAATGTCAACCAACAGATTGAGAAAAGATCTTTACCAGTCCTACATCTGATAGAAGGCTAATAGTTAATATATACAAAGAACTCAAGAAGTTAGACTCCAGAGAGTCAAATAACCCTATTAAAAAATGAGCTAACCAAAGAATTCTCAGCAGAGGGATATCCAGTGACTGAGAAGCACCTAAAGAAATGTTCAACATCCTTAGTCTTCAGGGAAATGCAAATCAAAATAACCCTGAGATTCCACCTCACACCAGTCAGAGTGGCTAAGATCAAAAACTCAGGTGACAAGAGATGCTAGCGAAGATGTGGAGAAAGAGGAACACTTCTCCATTGTTGGTGGGATTGTGGGCTGGTACAACCACTCTGGAAATCAGTCTGGAAGTTCCTCAGAAAATTGGACACAATATTACCTGAGGTCCCAGCTATACCACTCCTGGGCATATTTCCAAAAGATGTTCTAACATACAACAAAGACACATGATCCACTATGTTCATAGCAGCCTTATTTATAATAGCCAGAAGCTGAAAAGAAACCAGATGCCCTTCAACAGAGGAATGGATACAGAAAATGTGGTACATCTACACAATGGAGTACTACTCAGCTATCAAAAACAAAGATTTCATGAAATTCATAGGCCAATGGATGAAACTAGAAAATGTCATCCTGAGTGAGGCAACCCAATCACAAAAAAACACACATGGTATGCATTCACTGATACTTGGATATTAGCCCAAAAGCTCGTATTACCCAATATATATAATCCATAGACCACATAAAGCTCAAGAAGAAGGACAACCAAAGTACAGATGCTTCAATCCTTCTTAAAAGGGAGAATAAAAATATTCATAGGAGGATATATGGAGACAAAGTTTGGAGTAGAGATTGAAGGAATGGCCATCCAGAGCCTGCCACACCTGGGGATCCAGCCCATATATATACAGCCACCAAATCTAGACAATATTGATGATGTCAAGAAGTGAATGTTGACAGGAGCCTGATATAGCTGTCTCCTGAGAGGTTCTGCCAAAGCATGACAAATGCAGAAGCAAATGCTAGCAGCAAACCATTGAACTGAGAATGGGGTCCCTGTTGGAGGAATTAGAGAAAGGATTGAAGGAGTTGAAGGGGTTTGCCACCCCATAAGGACAGCAATACCAACCAACCAGAGCTCCCAGGGGCTAAACCACCATCCAGAGAGTACACATGGACAGACCTATGGCTCCAGCTGCATATGTAGCAGAGGATGGCCTTGTTGGACACCAATGGGAGGAGAAACCCTTGGTCCTGCCAAGGCTAGACCCCCCATTGTAGGGGAATGTCAGGGCGGAGAGGCAGGAAAGGGGTTGGTTGGGGAGGGGGAACACCCTCATAGAAGAAGGGAGAGAGAGGATGGGATGGGGACTTATGGATGGGAAACCAGGAAAGGGAATAACATTTGAAATGTAAATAAAGAAATATCCAATAAAAGCATTTTTAGTTTAAAAAAAAACAGAAAGTAGTATTAAATCCAGTTTTAACCAAAAGTGAAAAAAAAAAAAAAACCACTAACACTCACTGATTTGGCAAGGCTGCCTGACCTATGAGTTCTAGGGACCTGCCAGGTTCTACCTCCCAGCCCTGGGATTACAGATGAATGTGGGGGTATCTGGATTTTTATGTGTGAGATGGGGGTCTAAATTCAGGTCCTTATTCTTGTGCAAAAAGCAGTTTACTGACAGAGCTGTCTTCCCAGCCCCTATTTCTAAATATTTTTAAAGCCCTTGTGACTGGGTTCTCCCACCCCTTCTCCCACCCCAATTTCTCTCTTGGTAAATTTGCTATTGGTCTGTAGAAAAACTACAGATTTTGGTATGTTGATTTTGTATCCCATCACTCTGTTGAAAGTGTATTTCGGATCCAAGGGTTTTCTGATGGAGTCAGTGGAGTCTTTTAACTATATCATCTGCAAACAGACACTGCTTTCTCCCTTTCCTGTTTGCATCCCTTTCCTTCCTTCTCCTGTTACTGATCTAATACTTACTGTACTAGAATACTAATACTGGTGGTCTCCTTGCTTCCTTCCTGGCTTTAGAAAAAAAGCTTGTTATCCTTTTACTGGTGTGTGTGTGTGTGTGTGTGTGTGTGTGTGTGTGTGTGTGTGTGTGTCTGTACATGTGTGAGGGCAGGGGTTGTCTCTAGATGTGTCTGTGTTATGCTGTGTATGCGTGTGTGTATGTGAGCATGCTTTTGTGTTTGTGTGTGTGTGTGTGTGTGTGTGATGTAGCTATTATTAAATTAAAGTGTGTTTCTGCTCATCCTGGTGACTTCAGTGATTTGATTACAAAAGGATGTTGAACCTTGTCCAAGGCCCTTTTCTGTGTCTGTTGAGATGACCATTGATCTCTTTCCTTAGTTCTATTTGCATGTTGTATTATATTTACTGATTCACTCATGTTGAGCCAACATTGAATCTGTGAGATGAGATCAGCTTGGTCATTCTGTATGATTTTTTTCATTTAAATTTTTTGTTTTTAAATTATATATATATATGTGTGTATATATATATATGCTTGATTTCTACCTAATTTCTACTCCACTCTATCACCCCTCAAATTGCTCTCATGTTCACAACTCCCTCTCTAAAATTCATGATCTTTTCATCTTTAATTCTTATTGTCACATGTATGTACAAATCATGTGTACACACATGTACACACACACACACACACACACACATACTATTGAGTCCATTTAGCATTGTGCCTATAGTGGTTTGGGTAAACTATGAGGGTGCTTATCCCTGGAGAAAAATTCTCCCACTCTCAGCAGCCATTCATTGACTATAGAGCTCTTCATCTAAGGATGAGGAAATTTCCTCATCTGCATTGTCATGTCAACTCGTCTTGTCACTGTGCATGCCTTTTTAAGCAACCATATTTTCCATGGTGTCTAGAAGACACGACTAACTCACAGAAGAGATCCTGTTCTCCAGGTCTCATAATCTTTTGTCTCCCTCTCCCATGACTTTTCCTGAGCATTAGGTGTAGGGGTTGCTTTGCAGATAACTTGGGGCTGGGCACCTATAGTCACTTATCGTCTACATTTTGACCAGTTGTGGTTCTCCATAATAGTGTCCATCTGCTGGAAAATACATTTTTTATGAAGAATGACAGCTATACCTATTGATGAGCATAAGGATTATATATAGTATTAGAATGCAGTTAGAAATTATACTGAGGGCTGGGCATGGTGGCACATGTCTTTAATCCCAACACTCATGAGGCAAAAGCTGACAGAGCTCTGTAGTTTTGAGGCCAGCCTTTTCTATATAGTGAGTACAAGGCCAGCCAGGGCAGCATAACAAGAGCTTTTTTCAAAAAACAAACAAACAATGTATATAGCAGCAATAAGTCCTTCTCTTGAGTCTATGACCTTTCCCACAGTGATCTGGCTAGGTTTACAATGAAGACATGAATACTCTCCTATTGAGCAGGCTTTAAATTCAATTATTCACCCCAGGGTTAAAAACAAATAAGCAAACCAAAAAATGCACCATTTAACTAAACAATTAGACTGTGCAGTGTCTACAGATTGAGATGCTTGACGTTGTTAAGATGGTGATATATAGAACCAGTGAAACTGCTATCAAAATTACAATGGCTTTTGTTAAATGGAGAAGTCAATTTTTAAATTTATGAAAATGTTTAGAAATCCCAATAGCAAAATAATATTGAAAAAGATCAAAGTTGGAGGATTCACAGTCGCTAATTTCAAAATACAAAACAATACAACAATATGGGAATAATCAAAACTGTGCAGTACTGGCATAAAAATAGAAAGAAACTGGAAGTGAACTTTGAGGTCAGAAATAAGCTGACATATTCATGATTCACCGGCTTTTGGCAAGGATGCTAATGTCATTTAGTGGAGGAAGAAGTCTGTATTTTCGACAAACATTAGGAAAATTAGATCTCCATCCACATGCACAAAGGATGAAGTTCAACACCTATGCAGCATGATATATGTCACAATGAACTGGTCATGGATCGATGAATTAAATATAAGACTGAAAACAATAAATCCTTAAAATGTGGAAGTCAATATTCATGACCTTGAATTTCACAATGGATTCTCAGTTACAATGCCAAAGTCACAAGCAGAAAGAAAAACTGGACTTTATAAAATCTTAAAAAAAAAAGCTTTTGTGCATCAGAACTACTACCCAAAAGTAAAAAGGCAGCCTAAGGAAGGGAAAACAATATCTGCACCTCACACATCTCGTAAGGTCATAGTCTCTGTAAGATGCGAACAACTACAGTGCATGAAAATGAGGAACACTGAATTTAAAATAGAGAAAGGTCTCCAATAAGTTTATCTGCCCGAAATTTAAAAGACACACTCACTCATGTTTGTGTAAGATTACATTTATTTTTTTCCTGTGTATGTATGTAAGTATATGTGTGTCCTGGAATACATGTGAAGGTCAGAGGATACCTTGTGGGAGTGGGTTCTCTTCTTTGATTGTGTGAGTTCTGGGCTCAAACTCAGATTGTCAGACTTTGAAGCTGACCCATCTCACTGGCCCCTAAACAAGATTTTAAAGGACAAGTTTCTATAGCCTCTATTAGAACAGAGAGAGAGAGAGAGAGAGAGAGAGAGAGAGAGCGCTAAAACTATTCAAGTGTTTAAAAAAACTCATTTCTTGCCATCTAGAAAATTCCCATTTAAGATACCCACACTTCATTACATCTTTGGAAGAAATTAGCATTAAGCATCTATTTCAAGAAGAGTTTAGAAGAGGCATAGGCTTGGTTGTCTACAGTAGACTCAACCATAGAGCCAGTAGGTTTTGACATGGTGTCTTAGGCAAATACGCAGTCCCTCTATATATTACAAACTAATAAAAGCTAACCCTAGCGAATTTAAAAGAAAAAAAGATACCCACATATCTTAACCTAAATTACCTATTAAATAGTACAGAACTGAATAAGATCATTCTAGTCCTTAGTAAGCACTCAATAAAAGCCAAGTATCACCAAGAATAACTGAGAAATAAAGTAAATTTTATTCAAGGATGTTACGATCAATAATGACAATAATAGTGTAGCAATGCTTCCCCGTGAGGTTTCAGAGTCATTGGAAGTAGTCTCTACAAAATCCTTGTGGTAGAGGGCCATAGCATGATTCTATCTATGCAGAAACAGAGATTCACAAAACAAAGATGACTTACAAATGAAATGCAAATAGCAGGCAATACAACCAGGCACTGGGCCATGGCTTTTCTTTTTTTAAAGGTTTATTTATTTTTATTTATATGAGCACACTGCAACTGTCTTCAGACACACACCAGAAGAGTGCACGGGATCCTGTTATAGATGGTTGTGAGCCACCATGTGGTTGCTGGGGAACTGAACTCAGGACGTCTGGAAAAGCAGTTAGTGCTCTTGACCGCTGAGCCATCTCTCATCTCAGTCATGGCTTTTCAATGCTGGCTGCCAACCTTGCAACGGCCCAGCCCTTTTCTCAGAGCCCCCATCACCTCCCTGTTTCTCAAGCTATAAATGAGGGGGTTGAGCATGGGAGTAAGAACTGTGTAGAAGATTGAGACAACTTTGTCATGGCTAGGAGCTCGATATCGTCTTGGCCTCAGATAGATGAACATGGCTGCCCCATAGAAGAGAGAGACAGCTGTTAGGTGGGAGGAACAGGTGGCCAGAGCCTTTTTTCGGGAATGAGCAGAGTGCATACGGAGCACAGCCCCCAAAATGCGAGCATAGGAAGTCACGATGATGGAGAAAGGAAGAAGCAGCATAAAGACGCAGCAAGCAAAGAGCAGGGTGTCAAAAAGGGATGTGTCTGCACAGGCCAGCTTCAGTAAAGCTGGCACCTCACAGAAGAAGTGATCTACATACCGCGAGCCACAGTAGGGCAGGCTCATGGCTGCCACCATCTGAATTATTCCATCAAGGATCCCAAAGGCCCAGGAACTTCCAGCAATCTGGAGACAGACCCTTTGGCTCATGAGAATGGGATAGTGAAGTGGGTGGCTAATGGCCACATAGCGATCATAAGCCATGAGTCCTAACAAGAGACCCTCCGATCCCACAAGAGAGACAAAAAATCCAATTTGTATGCCACAACCAGCAAAGGAGATGGACTTCCTGCCAGACAGGAAGTTGACTGCCATCTTTGGCACAATGTTACAGACCAGCATGAGGTCCATGAGGGAGAGCTGACTGAGGAAGAAGTACATGGGGGTGTGAAGACGGGGATCAGTGTAGATGAGGAGGATGAGGAGGACATTCCCACAGAGTGCCACTGTGAAGACTAGCATGACCGCAGAGAAGAGGAGAAAGTCAGTCTGGCTCTGGGAGAAGATGCCTAGGAGGATGAACCCATCTACAGATGATTCGTTCAGCCATATTCCCATGGCTCAGTGATTCACAGTCACCTGAAAATAGATGCAGAGAAGTTCTGAGATGAAGCACCATGCTTTTGCTTCTTAATCCTTCTATTTCAGTCAGATACAGCTTTGTAGTTCACATTTGCTTTGTAACATACAGAACAGTGGACTTTCAAATGCCTCACCCACATGATACAATCTTTGCTAATTCACAGAACTATGTTTTGTGTTTCTATTTGTAGACATTGATACCAAGAACAATAGAATCTATTTTTGGTGAGTCACAGAACTACTGGACAATCCTCCTTCATCCAGAATATCTTGGCTTTACCACACAGCACTGACTTAAAATACCTTGGATCACAATTTAACATTACTGGGTCTATTTTCTATGCAAAGGAGAACTTATATATTGTGAGGAAAGGTAATAAAGATGTAGGGATGGGAGCCTAGAGAAATTGCCCTGTGTCAAAGACCATTTGTGAGGACATGAGTTCTGTTCCAAGAATTGATCTTATTCAATTTACATCTGCCTGTAACTCTGACTCCAAGAGAACCAGTGCCCTGCTCTGGCCTCTAAATGCACCCACACACATGTGGCATACATGCAGATAGACACACATTTATGTATATGACTATATATATATGTATACATATGTATGTATATGTGTGTGTTCATATACACATATATATACATATACACATACATATATACATACACACATGCATATATATACATATATATATATATGAAATAAAAGCTTGGGATGTTTCTCAGTCTTTTGTTAGTTTGTTAGTTTGTTTTTCAGATAGGGTATTTCCCTAAACCCCATGCTAGACTGAAAACTCACTATGTAGCCAAGATTAGCCTTGACCTCAAGGCAATCTTCCTACCTAGCATTCCTAGTGTTGCATTCCAGGTGTGTGTCTCCACGGCTGGCTTCATTCCTGAACCTTTATTTTACTCAAGCCAAAGGTCTGAGAAGCTTTATTATTCCAATGTTTCTTTCAATCATTCAACCAAAATTCAAGCCATCTGAAAACCTCTTGATTTTTCAAGTCAAGGTTTACATATATATGTAAATATATGCATATATATATAATGAGATTTTATATGTATAGTTTTTCATCATTTCCCCACTTCTGTTACTAAACCCCTTTCACAATAATTCCTGTGAGTCTACTAAAGTGTGAAGTGATTAAAAAAACTCCTACTGAAAGTATATCAATGACTTCCCAAAGTAATCTAATACAAATCAGGTTTTTGCAGGCAAATAAGCAGACACACATGAGCACACACTCACACATCTGCACCCACTAGTGTCTTGAAGCTCACACCATTCACCACTGTTCATTGTGCTTCCTTGAACTTTGTCAAACTGAACATATCTGCATCTTTGGTCTCTCATTCGTCAAAGCCTGTCTCTGAGGCAGGCTCTTTGCCTATGTAGACTCCTATCCCTAAACCACCCTTATCCCTGTTCAAGCACCAGATTCTCTAGAAATAAAAATATATATATTAAAAATTTAACAACTCCAAGGTCCTTCCTTGATCTAACTTTTATTACTTACCTCATTTGACTGCATAAATGCTTCCTATTTTAATGTCTGTATCATTTCATTGGGATATAAATATCATCTATTGTTTGCAGCCACATCCGGACAGCCCCTAGGGGAGCCATTTAGTTCAAAGCATGACCTCAATGAATATGGCTGGCTGAATAATGCACATGAAATACATGATTCGAAATTCCAAGTTCCAAAGGCAGAAATCCCCCTCTTTTGGTTTCAGGGAGCTTGTTTTTGAGCTGAACACAGTGATTTGTTACATGGTTCCTTTCTTGGTGAGAAAATGAGCAATGCTGTAAGAAATAGCCTGTGCTCTTTATAAAGCATAAGGCCTCCTTCACAAGTGGATGGCAGTTGCACCTCTGGGAAGTCCCTGTGCTGGTGTGTTGGTCTCAAGCTAACTCACCCACTGCAAAGGGGGAAAGAAGCATTTACCTAGCTCATTGTACAGAAAGACCCTCGGTAACTCCCTAAATTAGGTTGGGCTACATCAGACCGATGACCAAAAAGCTGCCACATCATCCATTTCTCCACAGAACACAACATGTCTGATGTGTCAGAATATTTGCCCACATATTCTTCCAAAAACAATACCCAGGAATGAGGTTTCCCATAAGAGTGAGTTACTGTCTCCAAAGCCTTAAAGCATCTTCCTAGCTATGTTGGTCTTAATCTCAACCAAGAAAAATAACTTGGGTCTCCCTTAGCACTCACAGAAGTTCCTCTTGTGTGCTGGGAACCTTTTGTCCTACTGATAGAGACATTCAGCCACATAGACTCCCTACCCCTCTTCCTCATCCTAACTCTCTTATACTATGAACTAATAAGCAATATTTCTTTCTCCATCTTTGACGGTTTCCTTTAATTCAATGGGCCAGTTTTCCCTAAGGTGGATAAATGGAACCACTGTTAGTCTCCAGAAGAGCGCCTGTCTCCCCCTTCTCACCTCAGTTGTTAGTTGGTCAGTCTAACTGCCTGAGTCATGTCATTTCAGCCATCTTTGATTCCTTTCCTTCTCCAAGCCCATATCCCAAGCAGCAGAAGCTACTGGCTTCTTATTTGCTCAGACCTTCTCCAAAATACTTCTTGCACTCGAGCCCCTACCCAGTCACACAGTGAACACTGCCCTCAGATGATAGCAGTGGCCTCACATTTGACTCGCCACCCAGTGTGCACTTGATTCCCACCCCAGTAAATGGACACATAACTCTGAAGTGAACCTTCCCCTGAAAGAACAAAACCCAGCATGCTCCTGAAAGAAAAGTGAGAATTTCATCGTTGGTCCCTCCATCGCCATCCAGACCTTTCCTTCAGTGCTCCCTGGAATCCTTTTGACTCACCATCCCTGAGGGTTCTCCCCCACCATGAGCTCACCTGTCATGGAGTCTTTAAAGGCACTCATTCTTCCCTCCTCATGGATAAGCTTTTCTTGTTCACTCTGCTCACCTTCTCAGTGATGACTTCCCTGAATACAGAGACATGAAATTCTTCTACCATCCCTCATCACTTTCCTGCTCTGAGTTTTTACAGCAGACAAAAATCACAGCACATGCTGCATTCTATTTGTAGGATGGCGTCTGCTTCCCTAAGTACAACCTATGTTTCCAGCTATAACTGGAGACATTAGGAGACTTCCCAGACTCCTATGACAGTGTTAGCATATGTGATATGATGTCAGTAAACACATGTTGAGGGACTATTTGATATACAAAACAACTCAGGATTTTCCCCCTAGATTTCACATGGATTTTCTTCCTCCTAAGACAAACCTTTAAAAAAAAGTTAGTTTCTTATGTAATGGTTTCCTTTTTTTCTTCCCAGAAGTAGTAAGATAAAAGAAGCCACTTTTCTTTTCATTGTTATTTGGGGAACAAGAGGAGAGATATTACACTAAAAAACTCTTCCTATAAAGAGAAGAAAATAAAAACAACCATTCGAATAGTACCAGACAACCTAAGGCAGAAGATATACTGATAAATATATTGCAATGAAATAAAGCAACAGGCCAGTAATAAGAGCTACCAGGATGAGAAGAATTCTCTTAAGAGAATGACCCTCACTCACCTTTTGATGAGTCTCCTGTAGGACTGAAAACATTGGCAGAAATGCCCTTTGGAGAACCTTCTTGTTTCAGATTTATTTCATCATTCTTCTGTTGCATTTACTGGTGGAGAGGGGACAGAGGATATCTATGCCCTAGCTCTGATCTCCTTCCTCAGTTCTCTCTGCATCAACCCTCAGTCAGACTGTGTGGACTTATTAGCTTCTGGACCACTCTAATTCAGACGGTATGGCTCAGATAGACAACTGCCCCTTCCAAACAAAAACAGAAAAAAAAATAATGGAAGGGAGACTTAGTCAAGGAAATAGTGGACAGGAGTACCAGACTCAGCCTGTGGACATTGGAGCTCAACCACTCACGCATGCACAACCCGTCTTCCACTTGAGTCCCAGAATTATCCCCCACTGCCCACACAGGTACTTAACACAGACACTAAGCAAGGAATGTGAAGCCAGTATCTCCCAGGAGAGCCCACCAACTCCAGCCCTGCAATTGGAACTCCCAGGCTTGCAATTAAAGAAACCCAAAGTGACTCAAACAGGGCCAGAGGGGACTGAATGAGGAAACCTGTCAGGAAAGACCATAGGGCCTTAACAGGAATGTGAAGGAACTACCCTGGTGTTCTAGTGACTTCCCCATTTCAACACTTTTCTTGAACTCCACTCCTCTACCCCATAACCCCCCAATGCCCCCAACCCGTCTTTCTACCTATGTGTCTCTACTCAATTGCACCCAGTAACCACAAACCACACCTGTCCTTTAATGGCCCTCGTGTAGTTAGCCTGCTTCTACCAACCCTGAATGAAATGCAGAGAAGAGATGACTTGAATTCTAAGTCAAGCACAAGTGAGTCCTGCTCTCAAGGAATTTCTAACCTTAGAGAGCAGAGAAGGAACAGCACTCACATACACAAGACAGTGGCACGGAGGTGAGTGTCACCCAAACACTCCTGGATGTTTCCATAGGTTTCATGCCCTTCAGAGACTTTGCAGAAAAGGTGGAAAGATTGTCAGAGCCAGGATGAGGATGAAAGACCCCAAGGAAATAAGAGCTTCTAGGCACAATAGGGCTGATGTACATATGAACTTACAGAGACCATCCCTAATCCAGAAGCTATCTCCAATCAACAACCACCTACTAATGAAAAATCAGTTTTCTGAGTCTTCACTGGGTACACAAACCACGCTAAGGGCAGGCCCCATGGCCAACACAAGATGAACTCAATGTTATTTGGGGAGGATTGTTCTCTCTCTCTCTCTCTCTCTCTCTCTCTCTCTCTGTCTCTCTCTCTCTCGTGTGTGTGTGTGTGTGTGTGTGTGTGTGTGTGTGTGTGTGTGTGTGTGGAGAGAGAAAGAGAGAGAGAGAGAGAGAGAGAGAGAGAGAGAGAGAGAGAGAGAGAGAGGAGAATCCGCTGGGAAAGATAAAAAACTTAGACTCAATATAGAGTGAGTTTATCCTCACTGCCGACAGAAGGATGGCAGCCTTAGAGCTAAACAGGATGCTGTGCCAAAGGGAGCTAAAGGAAGTGTTTATACAGGTGGATGCCAAAGGTGCATGTCATAATTATCTATGGATTTCATACCTGGGCAGGAAAATTGCTTAACAACACTCAGTTGCTTTTTTTTTTTTATTAACTTGAGTATTTCTTATATACATTTCAAGTGTTATTCCCTTTCCCGGTTTCCGGGCAAACATCCCCCTCCCCCCTCCCCTTCCTTATGGGTGTTCCCCTCCCAACCCTCCCCCCATTGCCGCCCTCCCCCCATAGTCTAGTTCACTGGGGGTTCAGTCTTAGCAGGACCCAGGGCTTCCCCTTCCACTGGTGATCTTACTAGGATATTCATTGCTACCTATGGGGTCAGAGTCCAGGGTCAGTCCATGTATAGTCTTTAGGTAGTGGCTTAGTCCCTGGAAGCTCTGGTTGCTTGGCATTGTTGTACTTTTGGGGTCTCGAGCCCCTTCAAGCTCTTCCAGTTCTTTCTCTGATTCCTTCAACGGGGGACCTATTCTCAGTTCAGTGGTTTGCTGCTGGCATTCGCCTCTGTATTTGCTGTATTCTGGCTGTGTCTCTCAGGAGCGATCTACATCCAGCTCCTGTCGGTCTGCACTTCTTTGCTTCATCCATCTTGTCTAATTGGGTGGCTGTATATGTATGGGCCACATGTGGGGCAGGCTCTGAATGGGTGTTCCTTCAGTCTCTGTTTTAATCTTTGCCTCTCCCTTCCCTGCCAAGGGTATTCTTTTTCCTCATTTAAAGAAGGAGTGAAGCATTCACATTTTGATCATCGGTCTTGAGTTTCGTTTGTTCTAGGGATCTAGGGTAATTCAAGCATTTGGGCTAATAGCCACTTATCAATGAGTGCATACCATGTATGTCTTTCTGTGATTGGGTTAGCTCACTCAGGATGATATTTTCCAGTTCCAACCATTTGCCTACGAATTTCATAAACTCGTTGTTTTTGATAGCTGAGTAATATTCCATTGTGTAGATGTACCACATTTTCTGTATCCATTCCTCTGTTGAAGGGCATCTGGGTTCTTTCCATTTTCTGGCTATTATAAATAAGGCTGCGATGAACATAGTGGAGCACGTGTCTCTTTTATATGTTGAGGCATCTTTTGGGTATATGCCCAAGAGAGGTATAGCTGGATCCTCAGGCAGTTCAATGTCCAATTTTCTGGGGAACCTCCAGACTGATTTCCAGAATGGTTTTACCAGTCTGCAATCCCACCAACAATGGAGGAGTGTTCCTCTTTCTCCACATCCTCGCCAGCATCTGCTGTCACCTGAGTTTTTGATCTTAGCCATTCTCACTGGTGTGAGGTGAAATCTCAGGGTTGTTTTGATTTGCATTTCCCTTATGACTAAAGATGTTGAACATTTCTTTAGGTGTTTCTCAGCCATTCGGCATTCCTCAGCTGTGAATTGTTTGTTTAGCTCTGAACCCCATTTTTTAATAGGGTTATTTGTTTCCCTGCGGTCTAACTTCTTGAGTTCTTTGTATATTTTGGATATAAGGCCTCTATCTGTTGTAGGATTGGTAAAGATCTTTTCCCAACCTGTTGGTTGCCGTTTTGTCCTAACCACAGTGTCCTTTGCCTTACAGAAGCTTTGCAGTTTTATGAGATCCCATTTGTCGATTCTTGATCTTAGAGCATAAGCCATTGGTGTTTTGTTCAGGAAATTTTTTTCCAGTGCCCATGTGTTCCAGATGCTTCCCTAGTTTTTCTTCTATTAGTTTGAGTGTGTCTGGTTTGATGTGGAGGTCCTTGATCCACTTGGACTTAAGCTTTGTACAAGGTGATAAGGATGGATCGATCTGCATTCTTCTACATGTTGCCCTCCAGTTGAACCAGCACCATTTGCTAAAAATGCTCTTTTTCCATTGGATGGTTTTGGCTCCTTTGTCAAAAATCAAGTGACCATAGGTGTGTGGGTTCATTTCTGGGTCTTCAATTCTATTCCATTGGTCTATCTGTCTGTCTCTGTACCAATACCATGCAGTTTTTATCACTATTGCTCTGAAATACTGCTTGAGTTCAGGGATAGTGATTCCCCCTGAAGTCCTTTTATTGTTGAGGATAGCTTTAGCTATCCTGGGTTTTTTGTTATTCCAGATGAATTTGCAAATTGTTCTGTCTAACTCTTTGAAGAATTGGATTGGTATTTTGATGGGGATTGCATTGAATCTGTAGATTGCTTTTGGTAAAATGGCCATTTTTACTATATTAATCCTGCCAATCCATGAGCATGGGAGATCTTTCCATCTTCTGAGGTCTTCTTCAATTTCTTTCCTCAGTGTCTTGAAGTTCTTATTGTACAGATCTTTTACTTGCTTGGTTAAAGTCACACCGAGGTACTTTATATTATTTGGGTCTATTATGAAGGGTGTCATTTCCCTAATTTCTCTCTCGGCTTGTTTCTCTTTTGTATAGAGGAACGCAACTGATTTATTTGAGTTAATTTTATACCCAGCCACTTTGCTGAAGTTGTTTATCAGCTTTAGTAGTTCACTGGTGGAACTTTTGGGATCACTTAAATATACTATCATGTCATCTGCAAATAGTGATATTTTGACCTCTTCTTTTCCGATCTGTATCCCCTTGATCTCATTTTGTTGTCTGATTGCTCTGGCTAGAACTTCAAGAACTATATTGAATAAGTATGGAGAGAGTGGGCAGCCTTGTCTAGTCCCTGATTTTAGTGGGATTGCTTCAAGTTTCTCTCCATTTAGTTTAAGATTAGCAACTGGTTTGCTGTATATGGCTTTTACTATGTTTAGGTATGGGCCTTGAATTCCTATTCTTTCCAGGACTTTTATCATGAAGGGGTGTTGAATTTTGTCAAATGCTTTCTCAGCATCTAATGAAATAATCATGTGGTTCTGTTCTTTCAGTTTGTTTATATAATGGATCACGTTGATGGTTTTCCGTATATTAAACCATCCCTGCATGCCTGGGATGAAGCCTACTTGATCATGGTGGATGATTGTTTTGATGTGCTCTTGAATTCGGTTTGCCAGAATTTTATTGAGTATTTTTGCGTCGATATTCATAAGGGAAATTGGTCTGAAGTTCTCTTTCTTTGTTGGGTCTTTGTGTGGTTTAGGTATAAGAGTAATTGTGGCTTCGTAGAAGGAATTCGGTAGTGCTCCATCTGTTTCAATTTTGTGGAATAGTTTGGATAATATTGGTATGAGGTCTTCTATGAAGGTTTGATAGAATTCTGCACTAAACCCGTCTGGACCTGGGCTCTTTTTGGGTGGGAGACCTTTAATGACCGCTTCTATTTCCTTAGGAGTTATGGGGTTGTTTAACTGGTTTATCTGTTCCTGATTTAACTTCGATACCTGGTATCTGTCTAGGAAATTGTCCATTTCCTGAAGATTTTCAAGTTTTGTTGAATATAGGTTGTTATAGTAAGATCTGATGATTTTTTGAATTTCCTCTGAATCTGTAGTTATGTCTCCCTTTTCATTTCTGATTTTGTTAATTTGGACGCACTCTCTGTGTCCTCTCGTTAGTCTGGCTAAGGGTTTATCTATCTTGTTGATTTTCTCAAAGAACCAACTTTTGGTTCTGTTGATTCTTTCTATGGTCCTTTTTGTTTCTACTTGGTTGATTTCAGCTCTGAATTTGATTATTTCCTGCCTTCTACTCCTCCTGGGTGTATTTGCTTCTTTTTGTTCTAGAGCTTTTAGGTGTGCTGTCCAGCTGCTGACATATGCTCTTTCCTGTTTCTTTCTGCAGGCACTCAGCGCTATGAGTTTTCCTCTTAGCACAGCTTTCATTGTGTCCCATAAGTTTGGGTATGTTGTATCTTCATTTTCATTAAATTCTAAAAAGTTTTTAATTTCTTTCTCTATTTCTTCCTTGACCAGGTTATCATTGAGTAGAGCATTGTTCAATTTCCACGTATATGTGGGCATTCTTCCCTTATTGTTATTGAAGACCAGTTTTAGGCCGTGGTGGTCCGATAGCACGCATGGGATTATTTCTATCTTTCTGTACCTGTTGAGGCCCGTTTTTTGACCAATTATATGATCAATTTTGGAGAAAGTACCATGAGGAGCTGAGAAGAAGGTATATCCTTTTGCTTTAGGACAGAATGTTCTATAAATATCCGTTAAGTCCATTTGGCTCATGACTTCTCTTAGTCTGTCGACATCACTGTTTAATTTCTGTTTCCATGATCTGTCCATTGATGAGAGTGGGGTGTTGAAATCTCCCACTATTATTGTGTGAGGTGCAATGTGTGTTTTGAGCTTTAGTAAGGTTTCTTTTACGTATGTAGGTGCCCTTGTATTTGGGGCATAGAGGTTTAGGATTGAGAGTTCATCTTGGTGGATTTTTCCTTTGATGAATATGAAGTGTCCTTCCTTATCTTTTTTGATGACTTTTAGTTGGAAATTGATTTTATTTGATATTAGAATGGCAACTCCAGCTTGCTTCTTCTGACCATTTGCTTGGAAAGTTGTTTTCCAGCCTTTCACTCTGAGGTAGTGTCTGTCTTTGTGTCTGAGGTGTGTTTCCTGTAGGCAGCAGAATGCAGGGTCCTCGTTGCGTATGCAGTTTGTTAATCTATGTCTTTTTATTGGGGAGTTGAGGCCATTGATATTGAGAGATATTAAGGAATAGTGATTATTGCTTCCCGTTATATTCATATTTGGATGTGAGGTTATGTTTGTGTGCTTTCATTCTCTTTGTTTTGTTGCCAAGACGTTTAGTTTCTTGCTTCTTCTAGGGTATAGCTTGCCTCCTTATGTTGGGCTTTACCATTTATTATCCTTTGTAGTGCTGGATTTATAGAAAGATATTGTGTAAATTTGGTTTTGTCATGGAATATCTTGGTTTCTCCATCAATGTTAATTGAGAGTTTTGCTGGATACAGTAACCTGGGCTGGCATTTGTGTTCTCTTAGTGTCTGTATGACATCAGTCCAGGATCTTCTGGCCTTCATAGTTTCTGGCGAGAAGTCTGGTGTGATTCTAATAGGTCTCCCTTTATATGTTACTTGACCTTTTTCCCTTACTGCTTTTAATATTCTTTCTTTATTTTGTGCGTTTGGTGTTTTAACAATTATGTGACGGGAGGTGTTTCTTTTCTGGTCCAATCTGTTTGGAGTTCTGTAGGCTTCTTGTATGTCTATGGGTATCTCTTTTTTTTAGGTTAGGGAAGTTTTCTTCTATGATTTTGTTGAAGATATTTACTGGTCCTTTGAGCTGGGAGTCTTCACTCTCTTCTATACCTATTATCCTTAGGTTTGATCTTCTCATTGAGTCCTGGATTTCCTGTATGTTTTGGACCAGTAGCTTTTTCCGCTTTACATTATCTTTGACAGTTGAGTCAATGATTTCTATGGAATCTTCTGCTCCTGAGATTCTCTCTTCCATCTCTTGTATTCTGTTGGTGAAGCTTGTATCTACAGCTCTTTGTCTCTTCTTTTGGTTTTCTATATCCAGGGTTGTTTCCATGTGTTCTTTCTTGATTGCTTCTATTTCCATTTTTAATTCCTTCAACTGTTTGATTGTGTTTTCCTGGAATTCTTTCAGGGATTTTTGTGTCTCCTCTCTATGGGCTTCTACTTGTTTATTTATGTTTTCCTGGAATTCTTTCAGGGATTTTTGCGATTCTTTCAGGCATTTTTGCGATTCCTCTCTGTAGGCTTCTACTTGTTCTCTAAGGGAGTTCTTCACATCTTTCTTGAAGTCCTCCAGCATCATGATCAAAAATGATTTTGAAACTAGATCTTGCTTTTCTGGTGTGTTTGGATATTCCATGTTTGTTTTGATGGGAGAATTGGGCTCCGATGGTGCCATGTAGTCTTGGTTTCTGTTGCTTGGGTTCCTGCGCTTGCCTCTCGCCATCAGATTATCTCTAGTGTTACTTTGTTCTGCTATTTCTGACAGTGGCTAGACTGTCCTATAAGCCTGTGTGTCAGGAGTGCTGTAGACCTGTTTTCCGTTTTTGTAATAATCTTTGAATGTGGTATGTGATTTCTCTGGTATACAAACATACCAGTTGGGAGCTGTATCTAAATTTTGTTCCTAGGTGGTAGGATTAAAGGCATGCACCAGCACATTAGTCACTATAATTCTAGAATTAAAAATAACTAAGTTATAGAGATCTGAGTATCTGTGCTGAGACTAAAGCATGGGAAACCACCACCCAACTCAAATATCTCATCTTACCTCCAAATCACTCCACCTCCTAAAAATTTAGAAAACAAGTCTGAACTATATGAACACATTGAATTTATTTAAAATATTTTAAGTCTGTTAACTGTGTCTTTAACACCGAAACAACAAGAATATACTTTTTATTAAGAAGAAAACTCTAACATTCCAACATGAAATTGAGACGTGATTTAGGAAAACCCATTTTTTTTTTTCATTTTGTGCCAGTAAGGTAAGCGCCTGTGGTGAATTATGATTCACGACTTTTGTTGTTCTTTATAGTTGTAGTTTAGACTGACTGACAAAGCTGTCTGACGGTCATCTCTCCTTACTCAGGAGGTCTCTCTTATGTGAATCTAATCTTCATTCATCTGTGGGTACCCACAGCTTTTCTTCTCCTGTGGACACAAAGACAAAATCTCTTCCCCAACATAGCATATATCCTGGTTTCCATTCTGAGGTCAATACATCTTTAAAATATACAGGCTGATTTAATTCAGCAGGCTTTTCCTACTATCCAAAGTCTCTCTGAAGCTGTCGTTCCTTTCTCATTAGCCTTTTAAAATTGTAGAGTTAATAAAGCACTGTGTAGTCTATCTCTAAGATCTTTCTCTTACCCCTCTCTGTTACCTCTTTCTGTTTATTAAGCATTTCTTTTAAGGTGTGATTAGATCTTTCTGTAATTGCTTGTCCTAGGATTGAGTGGTATGTCTATGTTTATTTTGTAATATGCAGAAAAGTTTTATTTTACTAGAGGCACATGCTAGAGCATGGTCAGGTTTTATTTGTACAGGCATCCCAATAGAAGCCTTAACTTCTAATAAAGGTGTAATTACAGAATCAGATTTTTCAGGACACAGGCAGATGCCCATTTTAATATTGAATATGTATCTGTGATATGGTGCATATACTTTAATTTTCCAAACTCTGCAAGATGAAACACATTCCTTTGCCAACTTTCATTTCCTTGGTTGCCTTTTGGTTACTTCCTGCAGGTTATGGAGTTTTGTTATACAAAGAATAAGTAGGACATAACCTTACAATTTCCTTGTCTCTTTGGCAAGTGTTAGAAAAATCTTCCTTCAAACCTTTGATGTTAACTGTGTTTTCTATGAAATTCTGAGGCTTCTAGCATATTTCCTATTAATGACTGATCGATTTCATTATTACACTGTGCTAGAGGGTTTTGTTGACCCATATGGCACTGATATGTGTAATATACAATGGGTGATTTCTATTTCTGATTACTTTCTGTAGTTGAATAAATAACAAATTTACTTATGGATCATTTGGAATAAGAGCAGTGATTTCAATATGTAAAACAACTACTCACATACTGAGAATCAGTAAATATTTTTGAGAAATTGAGGGAAATCATATAATACCATATTAACTGCATATAGCTCTGATTTTTTTAACTGAATCATAACAACTCTGAGATACTTTACTTCTTTTTCCTGACTTATAACCTGCCTTTCCTGATTCATTTACATTGGTATAGAATGTAGATGCTCAACAAATTGTTTTCCCTTTTTTCTATATGATGGAGAATCCAATTAATTGTTTTTATGAACTGAAGTCTCTTGCTTGGGAGATATTTGTTATTGATCTCTCCCCAAAAATTACTGCAAGCTCTTTCTCAATGTTCATTTTTCTGCCCATAATGAGGCAATTTCAGCATTAGTAAAAGGTACCACAGTTTCTTCTGGGTCTATTTGTGGTAATTGAAAAAGTCTCATTTTTCCTTTGAGAATCAATCCAGAAAACTTTTCTATATAGTTCTTCAGCTTTTTACTCTGTCTCTGTGCTAAAAAAATCCAATCTAAGATTTTATCTGTTTCTCTGCATAATACTCCCTGTGGGAGAATGAATAGAGGGCAAAATAATCAAAATATAATCCATCTTTGCATCCAAACATTCCACATGTGTGTAATTTCTTTTGTGCCAGAGCCAATTATTTCTCCGCCTTAGGCTGATAGTTTTTTTTGGACTATTTAAGCCCAATAACCTTGAAAGGTTTGAAGTAAATAACTTAGCTCTTGAGCAATTACCACAATTGTGGGCCACAGTCAGTTAATATTTCCCTGCAATTTTTGAAAATCATTAATAGTTTGTAATTGATCTTTCCTGATTTATAATTTCTGTGGCTGAGTTTCACAAACAAAACCTATAAACAAGAGATATCTTATATGCTAGATAATAGTTCTTTGGTTTTTTGTTTGTTTGTTGTTTGTCTGTTTTCGGGAGCAATTTGTGATCCCCAGCAAGGCAAAATTCTCTTTACTTCATCAAACATTTTTCCTAAGTAATTTGCATCTGAATCAACCATATAATGATAAATTTTAGATTGAGGAAATAGTTGTGAATTATTTCAAATGCCTGTTGTACAAAATATTACCACAGGGTTTGTTTAACATTTCTTGTGGTAAGACTTTCCAAATATATCTCTTCATTGGACAACCATTATTATAAGTAAGTACTAAGAAAGTGAGCATTTCCCTATCGTGCTTATGCAAAGGGACTGTAAAAAGCAATATTTAAAATCAATTACTATCATAGACCATGACATAGATAATAAAGAAGGCAATGGGTTGTCAGGATGTAAAGAACCCATTGGCTGAATCATCTTATTTATAGATCTTAAGTCTGTTAGCACCCTCTGTTTTCCTGATTTCTTTTTTATAACAAACACAGGGGAGTACCATGGGCTGGTAAACTCGACAATGTGTTGAGCATTTAGTTGTTCCTGTACCAGCTGGTCTAGTATCTGTCATTTTTTCTTTTGTCATAGACCATTGTTCCACCTATGTGGGTTTGTCAATTAACCATTTGAAAGGTAGGGTGATTGGTAACTTTAAAAGACCAAGACCTGTCATGTTCTGTTTATAGACCACCTGGACAGTGACTAGTCTTGATAAGACCTTTT
Source organism: Rattus norvegicus (assembly GCF_021556685.1). Taxonomy (NCBI): domain Eukaryota; kingdom Metazoa; phylum Chordata; class Mammalia; order Rodentia; family Muridae; genus Rattus; species Rattus norvegicus. The sequence continues at coordinate 39,323,928 of NC_141543.1, read as the reverse complement.
AATATTTTTCTGTGAAGCATTCTTTATTTAACGGTTTGTTTCTGAGATTGGAGGAGTGTTAATCTTTGTTTTCCATTACTACAACAAATCACATCACCATATGTTCATGGCTATATAAATTAAAGCATATTGCTTTAATTTTCCTCTTTGGCCTTCTAGTCCAATACACTAGACCCATTTTGTACTTTGTTTTACCTGAGATAAAGTTCCAACCCCTAGAAGCTTATATTTACCTCCTAAAGAGGTCGATATGGATGCCAATATTTTGGTGAGATTACGTTCCATCTGCTCCTGTGACTACCAAATCTTCAATTTCAATGCCATTCATTTGTGTCTTTAGCTTTGGTCTCAGATCATTTATAGAAGTTTGCCAAAATACTGGGGTTTTGTTGTTGTTTTGTTTGGGGGGTCTTTCCTGAATTTTTGTTTTATCAACTTTCCTGAAATTTTGTTTTATCAATGTTCTGTTCTTGATATATGGAAGCCTAATTGTATCTCCTGGGAAAGGTGCATGTTCTGAGAATGATCTCCTAGAGACAAGGTCCTTGGAGTTTCTCTTTCACTTGGCAAGGACCAGTGGGAATGATATGCAGACTGATTACTTTAATCCTTGGGAGATGTGCTTATGATTTCTGCTTACTTAAAAGGTTAAAGATATGACTGATCAAGACATTTTAAAAAATCCCTTATTAAATGATCTCAAACAGTGATAGGAATATATGATGAAGAAGAAAAGAGCCCATAAATACTGGCTACTTCTTCTGAGGACCTAAGTATACAAATACATTGTAGTGAGGGGAAGTTCAAAACCTACCAAGAGAAGATAGGGTCTAAAGAGATAGGGCTTACAGGTCAATGATAAAGAGTTCATTCTCAGGACAAGTTTGTTCTTAGGATAAGTTAGTAAGTAAAATGTTCTATGTTCTTAAAGGAGATATAAATTGGATAGATTCATTTTTGCCTTAGATAAGGGGTTACATAAAAGAAAGAAATGGTGTGAGTTGATGGAAAAATGGTAATTGTTAGTCTCTGGTCTTTATGGAAATGGTATATAGAGAAGGACCATAGTGTAAAACTAAGACAGATTATGGCATGAAGACAACTTAAAACATTTTGTGAGAATTTAGAATCAGACTGTGACAAAATGCAAAGGTTTTATTTCCTTAAGAAGCTGAAATCAGTCTTTGCAAAAAAAATGAGTGAATGCTATTCTGAGCCCTTGTATAATTTTAGTAAACCTCTTTCCTGAATCTTCAACCTTGTTCCAAGTATTTAAAACTGCAAAAACCACATAGTGCCTAGGTGTGACCATCAAAGTCAAGCTGCCTTTGTAACGCAGCATATTGACCTTTAGAAATATTAATACCTCTAGCACTATTTCACTGTTCTGTGTAACTACATTCCCCTTTCCACCATGTTCATCATTATAGCAGAGGACCAGCTTCCAATAGAAGCTTTCAAGTCTTCTGAGTTACCTTTGAATTTAGTATCTGCTTCGCATAGTGTGAATGCTCACCATATGAAATGATTGCTTCCTTGAATCTCCTCAAATCTAACATGCCTGTAGGATTCCATTGAACTTCTTCATAACCTTGAGCCTATTATCTCCTGGTAGGGCTTTTATAATAACTGGATAAACTAAGGTTGATTTTCTAACAACTGTAGGCCACCCTCCTTCAGTTTCATCATGGGTGGTATGGTAGATTCTTGTCTATGCTCCTTCTGTATATGAGTATTTTTCTCATTTTTATTTACAAGTCTCCTTAATTTTCCTGTAAGGCTTTTACTTTATCAATTAATTTTTCATATTTTCTTCTTTTTTCCCCTGTATCTCTGAAGCTTTTTTCTTTGAGAAGGTACAGAAATCCACTATGGCTATTAAGGATAAAATATGAAATATCAAAATGGTAATAATCATAATCAGGATTACAGTTAAATCATTTAGCCTTTCATCATCTGCTTTTATTTTCAAACCATTTAAGTGTCCTAATGCCTTGTATTATGGTATTTCCCATCCTTACTCTCCTTGAGGACTTTCTAAGTGACTTACCAAATCTTATGGCTTCTCAGTTTGTTTTAAGCTGACATGATTTCTCTGTCTTTGTGATCATGCCACATACCAGAGTGCCAAATGTTACTTTTAAAAAGATCTCAATATTCAATTGTACCAATAAAGACTTGGGAGCCAGATGCTGGGGTGAAAGCCTGATAGCTCAGAAGTAGAGAAAGTACCCAGCTGACCTTCCTCAATAGCCAATGTCTCCTTCCTTTTCTTCAAAAACCTTTAAACCGAATGTCCCTCTCATCTACTTCATGTATGTCTCTCTATCTGTTCTACTAACTCCCTCTTACTCTCTATGTTTTTTCCCATGATCACTCCATGTCAACTGGTTGCTTGTTCTGCTTTTTGACCTATGGTTTTCTTTATTTAATCCTGTGTACAATAAGCAGAAAGTTTTTAGATTAAAGGTGTGTGCTAAGGCTGAGCCACACCACAACTAGAAACAGGGTTTTTTCCAGGAAGCAACACAATGTTGGGGTTCACAATGGGATCAAATATCCTGCAATACATCATCACATCAGCTTCTACAGAAGAATCCTTGGGCCCAGCCTGCTTGGTATGTTCATGCTGCTGGCATTTTGTAGATTTAGTGATGGTGCTGAGAAGGGTAAGTGTTCCTTGAAGCATATCACAGATTCAGGATCTGGTTGCTCAATCCCTGTCAGTGTGACTCCATGTTGAAGTAATGTGTTTTTGAAAGTAGACAGACCAGAGCCTCATGCTTTCTCAACATGGCCACAGTTAGAAGGAAGGCTAAGCCCTTCGACAGCAAAACAATCCACTTGTCCTCATTTTTATCTGCATAATACTTTCAGGTGGGTTTAATTCCTCCTTTGATGAGATGGAAGTCAGAGTGCCCATCAGTTCCCTGTGGGTGTAAAGCCTCAAAAAGCGCCCCAACAGAGACAAAGATTCAGATCTGTTCTGTTCCCTGTTCCGCACGATGATGAACAGTCCCAGGCTTTCTTGGGTTACCAGAAAGTGGATTGCCATACATGAGATGTTCATCCCTCCTGTTGTGCTGCTCTGAATGGTGACTTGTTCCTTTCCTCCTCCTCGCCGTCATTGTGTATGCAGTGTTGTGTTCTCTATTCTGATCAAGATCCCACTGTCATCTCCTCTCAAAGTGTTTAACTTACTCATCTTCTGCTCAGTGCTCTTGACACCAATGTGTTTGCTTTTCCACCTATTACAAAGACACCCATCATATCTCTAGGAAACAGTAGAAATTATCTCTGAAATGAAAGCTGAAGAAGATAGTGATATCTGTTCTGGAAATGACCTTCTAACATAAAGGACAGGTACTACATACAGTTTTGTGAGTATATCAGCAGTCCTTCTCTTCCTGTACTTTATAAATGCCTCAGGGCCATGCTTGTGTTCAGTACCCACCTTTTTCTTTCTTTCTTTTCCTTTGTTCCCCAGAGTCTTTTGTGTGCCTGTGGTAGTTTGAAGGAGACTGTCCTCATAGCCTCATATATTTGGTTGCTTAATCACCAATGAGTACTCTACTTGAGAGGGATTTGAAAGACTGGGGTGGTGTTGCTGGAAGAAATATGTCACTGAGGTTGGGCTTTGAGGTTTTAAAAACCCACACCAGGTTTCAAGATGGTGGGTGCCTTGGTGGCTGACCGAGAGGCAGAGGTGAAGGCCCCTTCACAGAAAGAACTTGGGGACTGCCTGCTAGTTGCTCTCACCATTCTAGGAGCCTGGCAGTAGTTATGTTTTGTTTTGTATTTAAAGAAGAAGTAAATCACATAAATTGTCAACATGGGACAAAGATCAACATACTCCACTGAGAGTGGGAAGTTTATGAACTACAAACAGACCAAGCCTGAAAAGAAGTCCAAAAGGAGACTTGAAAAAGAATAAAAAACAATATATGATGGTCTGAGCTGTGGTTTTGAAGATGAAAGTTCCCAAACAGATTTTCGAGATAAGGAGAAATTGGAGGAAATGGAGTTTAACCCAGTGGAACAGCCACAGTTGAATGAGAAAGTAATGAAAGACAAGTGTAAAAAGCTGCGGGAAACCTTTCCTTGAATTCTACAACATTATAAAAAAAAAAAGAAAATCCAGATATGTAAAAGGAATTGAGGAAGCTAGAAGTGGAATATGAACAGAAGAGAGCTCAACTGAGCCGGTACTTTGATGCCGTCAAGAATGCTCAGCTCATGGAAGTAGAGAGCATCCCTTTGCCAGAAATGCCACGTGATCCTTTGAACATCTCGATCCATGACATTCCTCTTCATGGTGCCCAGCCACCCTACATCCTAAAGAAAACTCAGGATATGAGCCTCCAACATGAGCAGTTTCTGTCCTTCCTCCCCTGGGACATGATATTCCACGTTTGGCTCCTGGCAGAAAGTTGCCAGGCCTTCCACTTGGCCTACCTCCTCCTCAACTTCTGCTGATGTACGTCCATGAAGTGGTCTTTGCTCTAGATCTTCTTCTTCAAAGCAAGATGAAGACAAGCTACACAGTCCAAAACTTGCTCAGTGGGGTTATGATGACAACATGTCCAGCACCAGTGAATAGGATGGCTATCCTGAGGACATGTGTCAGGATAATCATGATGACAGTACTGAGGACAGTGACACTGACAGATTTGACACAGAGAGTGACTGGGAAGAGTTAAAGCACACTCATTGACTGTGAGCATGACAACGCTGAGGAGAAGTCAGATTTGAGGGTCCGATTTGCTGATATGCCTGGAAAATCAAGGAAGACCTTGAAGGGGCTGACTACTGTTCAAGCCATAATGCTGCAAATGGCAGATAAGGAAATCCCTGAGGAAGAACAGGAAGTGGGGGTATTTTCAGAGGAGGAGGAGGATGACAATGATGACAACTCTGATGATTCTGAAGCAGAGAAGCAATCACAAAAGCAGCATGAAGAAGATCCCCACTCTGATGGCTCCTCTGCTGCCTCTTCACAGCAGCAGGCTCCTCCACAGTCCATTCCTCTTTCTCAGCTACACACACCTCCCAAGCTAGGACCACCACCTCTTGGACCACCACCTGCCTCATGGGTAAGGCCTTCTGGACCACTTACAGGTCTTCTTCCTGGGCCACCTGCAGGGTCTCCTCCATTCCTGACACAACCTGGAATGCCTGTAATCCAAGGGCCTTTACCACGACTTTTACCTCCAGGACCATCACCAAGCTGATCTCCTGGTCCTCACCTAGGCCCACCTCCAGGTCTGCCCCTTGGGCTCCCTCCTCTAGGACCTCAACAAGGCTACCTCCTCCTGTACCTCCAGGTATCCCTCATCATCATCCTGCAATGATGCACACACCCTTGGTGCCTCCTCTTAGACTCGCCCCACATGGCTTTTTCCCACAAGTTCCCTTGCCCAACCCAGGAGTGATGAGTACCCCACTCAGCCTCATTCAATGGCCAAAGGCAGATGATTCAAGTTCAGCCACCATCCATAGAGAAGAAAGCTACAGAGACCATGGGGGCCAAGCCCAGATCACCAATCCCAAAGCAGAGGTCACACAGTTTGTGCCCACTGCACTGAGGGTTCGCTGTGACAATATGGAGGCTACTGCTGTTCCCCCCAAACAAGGTCAGAGGATGACTCTGCTGTGTCTGTTGCCAAAGCAGCCCCCAGATCTGGGCCTCCAAAGCAGCCCCCAGATCTGCCAGGCCGGCTTCCGGTTAGAGTACTGGTTTGGGGAACAAGAAGCTTTTGTTAAACGTAGCGTGAAGAACAATGTCCACTGTCAGGTGTTTTCCAAATCCAGTTCCAGGAACCTCCTATTGTTTGCCTGCTGGGATCCCACCACACAAGGTGCTTCTTTATAATAAACCAGGATGTGAAGCACTGCCTCTAACCCCTGTTCCCTTGGACACTACCATTTCCCTCTCCATTTTGGGAGTTCTGTCAGGGAGGTCTTAGTTACTTGTTTTGACTCACATGCCATAGCACTAGAGTAGAAATTCTGGAGAAAAAAGGTTTATTTCACCTTGACTTTTGTTCTTTGAGTTCATTTTAATATTTTCCTGTAAATATATTGTAATATTTTCCTTGTAGTGAAATGGACTACAATATCATTTCCTAATTCAAAGCAGGATATGTGGGAAGAAAACACACAATTCTTGGATTAAAGCTATTTCCCCAAGCTAAAAATAAAATACCCAGTACCAGGTATCCCCACATTCCCCACACTTTTGGATAACCATGTAGCTCTCAGCTCCTTCTCCAGCCCCATGCCTGCCTGATGCCATGCTCTCTGTCATAATGATAATGGACAGAGCCTCTGACACTTTAAGCCAGTCCTCACCTAAATGTTTTCTTTTATGAATTGCCTTGTTCATGGGGACTCTCCACAGAAACAGATAGTGACTAAGATAGTAGCTCTTGTTAGCTTTGAACTTTCTACTCTCTTCCCTCAGCTTTCTAAGTTCTGGGATTATAGTGTGGACCATCACACTTAGCCAGTGCTTACATTATATACAAGCATGAGATCTCACCAAATTTTCTACATATCGTGGGCAACTAGTGGACATAGGCTGCCTTTGTGAGGGAAAAGAAAGTGCAAGTTTGGAACACAGTTGCCAGAGACAGTGTGAGGGGACAGGCACAATAGAGGTCCTATCATGCATAGTTCCTGAGGATCACAAGGAAAAGGTGATGAAACATGAGGAAACAAATTTAAATTTGTATATTCCTGACCTCTGTCTAGCCCAGAGGGTAGAAACTCTGGGTAGCTTTCTATCTGTCCCCACTGGCACTGGCCCTGCTGTTGTCTCCAAGTTCACACTTTGAGTGGCTTTAATTGTAAGCTTGGGGATTCTGTTCCAGAGCGGGCATTTGTGGACTCTCATGAGACTTTTTTACTCATTCTTAGTATTAAGCTTCTACATGGACAATCGGAGGCAGTTCTGCAAGGCAAGTAAAAGACGGAAGAAGGGGGCAGGCAGCCATCAGTGAGTCGTCCAGTTCTTAGATGATGGTTCTGTCATCACCATCTCATTAACTCAGTCCACTTTCTTCTCTATTCCTTTGCTTTGATGCATAATAATTATACATATTTATGGGATGGAGTATATTATTTAACATACACAATATATAGTGATCAGATTGTGGAAATGGCCTATCTATCTTGTCAAGTATTTATTATTTTGTCCTTTTTCTCCTCATGAGGAGATGCTGTTTATCTGAGACTCACTGAAATAGAGTCCCCAGGGTGGTATAAACACCCACAGCCCAACTAAAAGGTTGGTGCAACTGGGGAAGGAGATCAGATCTGTGAAGAGCAGCTACTTCCTGTCCTCTTTCACCCAGTAAGTGAGAGCACAGGAAAAGGACAATTGAATTATTTTGGTAGAAGTACCTCCATTGGGTATCTGTGTTACATTTTTGTGTTGTTTTCCTGCAGGAAACCTGACAAAAGGTGAGTCCCAGACTCTTTCCTGCCCCAACGCATGCACCCACATAAACAGACATTCTTTCTTTTTATAAAATCCTTATTACCAGCTCTTGTTTCATTTCCCCTTTTCTATTTATATATTAGCATATCCTCTGCCTCTATCAAGGGCTTGTTGCTGAGGTTTTTCTTGTTTTTTTTTTTTTTTTGAGTAATTAATGTATTTATTTATTTACCCTACAACAAAATCTCAGCTTCTCTTCTGTCCTCTCTGCCCAGTCCCTTACTCTCATCTCCGGTTCCCACTATTTTCTTTCTTTAATGAAAGGAGAAGAGAGGAAGAGATAGCACTTTTCAGGACATGGGATAAAGCTACAGCTTAGTGAGTTACAGTCATAACACCAGAAAGAAATGCAGTTGTATTTATTTATCATATCAAATGCAAGTTAATATGTAGAATGAGACTCAAGGGAGAGGGGAGTCAATTAATATATATGTCTCTGTCTATGTTTTCAGATGGTCCAGTACAGCAGGTGATCATGGCCATGTGGTTGAACCAATCATTCACAGATGACTTTATCCTCTTGGGCATTTTTTCCTACAGCCCAACAGATCTTCTTCTTTTCTCTGTGGTCATGCTAGTCTTCACAGTGGCACTCTGTGGGAATGTCCTCCTCATCCTCCTCATCTACACTGATCCCCGTCTTCACACCCCCATGTACTTCTTCCTCAGTCAGCTCTCCCTCATGGACCTCATGCTGGTCTGTACCAATGTGCCAAAGATGGCACTCAACTTCCTGTCTGGCAAGAAGTCCATCTCCTTTATGGGTTGTGGTATTCAAATTGGCCTCTTTGTCTGTCTTGTGGGTTCTGAGGGTCTCTTGTTAGGACTCATGGCTTATGATCGCTATGTGGCTATTAGCCATCCACTCCACTACCCTGTCCTCATGAATAAGAAGGTCTGTCTGCAGATTGTTGGGAGCTCTTGGGCCTTTGGGATAGTAGATGGCCTGGTGCAGATGGTGGTGGTAATGACCTTCCCCTATTGTAGCTTGAGGGAGGTGGACCATTTCTTCTGTGAGATGCTCTCCTTGCTGAAACTGGCCTGTATGGACACATCCCTATTTGAGAAGGTAGTGTTTGTCTGCTGTGTCTTGATGCTGCTGTTTCCCTTCTCCATCATTGTAGCCTCCTATACTCGCATCCTAGGAACTGTTCTCCGTATGCACTCTGCTAAATCCCAGAAAAAGGCTCTGGCCACCTGTTCCTCCCACCTCACAGCTGTCTCCTTCTTCTATGGAGCAGCCATGTTCATCTACCTGAGGCCAAGACAATACCGGACTCCAAGCCAGGACAAGATGGTGTCTATCTTCTACACAGTCCTTACTCCTATGCTCAACCCCCTCATTTATAGTTTGAGGAATCGTGATGTGATAGGAGCACTGCAGAAACGGCTGGACCGCTGCAGGATTGGCAGCCATCACTGAGCTCTGGAGTTGGACTCTCTCATTGTAGCTGCGTTTTGACCAGTAAATAACTCCTTGTCTGTGTGTAATCACACAGTTTAATCATTAACAGTGAGGTGTGTGACACCTGTGTTCTGGGGCAGGACTTTATGAACCCTAAGCCAGTACTAACTGTATCTCTTGTGATCCATGAGTTTTCCCCATTATTCTTTTGCAGACCTTTTGCTAAGTACATTATGGAGGAAGGAAAACCTCTCTCAACTCAAGCACTGCAGGATCGGAGCATTGGGATTGTATGTTTATCACTTAGAGTGTTTTCTTTACCAGAAGACTTAACCCTTCTCACTGATGTTCACAGAGTCTCTTAAGGTCCAGGTGCCGAGACATACATGATCATTTTTCTCTAATTTACATACTGGCCATGTACTTTATTTGTTGATAAAGCTACCACTAATCTGTTATTTATACAATACAGCCTCCTATTAGTGGCATGAATGAAAAATTTTCCAGATGGCAGAAAGCAGGGCTCTTTTTTATTTTACAGACTTCTCATTTTATACTGTGAAGCCTTATTAGGGTTGCTTCAAGGAGTAAAAATGGAATATTGTGCTATTCAGGAGAAACAGGCTAAAAACGGGTTTGATTCCTTATTCTGAATGTGGGACCTAGAAGATACACATGGAATAATGGATGCACACAGTACTGTAGCAAAAAATGTGACTGTTCATCACTTCTGTTTCAATTGTTCTTGTCATTTTTTTCTTTGCTTGAGGCTGAACCTCAACCTGATGCTTAACCTGACTCTAGTCATCCGGGCAGCGGCAGGCCTCCTGCTCACACTTTGACTGTGTAGACTAGCATGCTTTCCCTTCAAGTTGAAGACATCAGCAAAATTAGACCTTTTATTCAATGCCATTTACATTCTGACTATAAATCGGACTCACATCCTTTGTGTTGAGCCAAGCATCAGTTGTTCACCCACATTTGTAATAAAATCATTTCCTGAACAATCCAGTTCTCTCTTTGACAGCAGAGAGCAAAGTGGGGGAGGGGGGTTCAAACCAGGTGCTGGAAGTTTTGCTAAGCCCCAGGAAGGTGCTTGGTCAGTCTCAGACTCTGGTCATGGAGAAGAATGGCATGAGAAAATACGATATTTAAGAAGTGGGATGGGTGAGATGGAACTCATTGGTACAATGTCTGCTTAGCATGTGTGGGATGCTAGATTCAAGCCTATCACCAGGGAGACAAGGAGAGAAACATATGGAGACAGACAAACAGAGAGATAGAGAGAGACATAGAAGAGAGACAGAGAGAGACAGAGACAGAGAGACAGAGACAAAAACAATACTACTTTGGGGACATGCTATTGGCCATCTGAGATAAATTCTCAAAACAAGCATTTTGTAGTGAACATGTTTTATTTCAAAGAACTTTGCAGGAGGGCTTCCTTCCCTGGGAGCCCTAATTGCCAAAGCAAATCTCCAAGGATTTTTGAAAGTAGGAGCTGTGTGTCCTTGTAGCAGCCAGAATTTCCATTGTGTGAGCATACTGGTCTCTTTGCTTATGCCTCTTGTGGTGCCCAAGCTAGTCAACTGATTTTTAGTGTTTATAGTACTAAATACCTTTCTGGATCCTCTTTTGTTCTTATCGTAACCCATTTGCCTTGTCCAGATTTTAGTCTGACCAGATTCTCTTCTTCCAGAAAGTGTTCCTGTTTAAATTCATGCACATTACATCTCCCTTTTACTTTGCATGTATCAAGCCATACATATTATGTACCAACCAGATCTATTCATCCATAAGCACTGAACCTGTAGAATTAATTCATCCCTCTTCCGAAAAGACATGAATTTGCTCTACATGTTTTGGATACCTGTTAAGACCCAGAGATGCAGCTCCCAAGCGGGATCAAGTACGGACTGGTGACAGGTGCAAGTAGGGGCTAGAATGCCAGCCTTGAAAAGAAAATGTTTTTCTCATTTGGCCTTAAACTATGTTCTGCTGTGTCCTGTTTCTGTGGAAGCGGCTCTCACGCTCTCTTGGTAATGGCGAGTATACTTTGATAATAAGAAGAGGGGTGATTTGTTATGTGAATATTTTGAGAAGAAACCTTTGTTTAGTCGTATTTCTTTGTTTAGTCTTACCTCAGTTGTTCCTGGTATCGTGGGAATAATCATCTTATGGTATCTTGCCAAAATGGAAATTGAGGTAATGCATATTCATATCTACATAAGGATTAATAAAGCTTGTGACTGCGTGCAGTTGCTTCTGCCTTTGCTCTGCAGCCCCTCTGTCCTGGTTGTTTGCTACCATACCCAGGGCCCCCAATGCACTAGACGTTGACAAATATCTGTCTGTGAGGGTGCAGACTTATACTCCCAGATACTTCTGGGGAAAGAGAGTTGCTTGATTCTAGGAATTATTGAGACTCTATCAGTATATAAAATTTTGAAAAACGTTCTGCTATAAACTGGGTTTGGTGGCAAACATCTAATAATGTGGGACTCATGAAGTGGAGACAGAGTGCTCAAAAACTTAGTATCACCTTCAATTACACTACAAGTTCAAAGCCAGACTAGCATGCATAAGACCCCTGCTCAAAAATAAATAAATAAATAAATAAATAAATGAAATAAATAAACAGTTCAGGTGGGCTGAGGACATAGCTCAGTTGATGAAGGACCTGCCTGATATACCAAAAGCCCTGGGTAATATAGGTACTTGCCTATAGTCCCAGCACATGTGTGGTGGAGGCAGGAGGATAAGAAATTCAGCACAGCCTTGGATACTTGTTTCAATCTAAAAATAAATAAATACTTTTAAAAACACAGCATTAAAATGTTTTTCTAACTTTCGCCTAAGTCAGGGTGATTTGGGGTGTTTCTTCTTTGTCTGCTCCTTTAGGGCATGGACATGTATCCACTGCATTGCCCAGACAAAAGCCACTTTGCTGTTATTCTGTTTGCAGCAAACCCAGCACCTGGACATGCTGCACAAAGATCTACCATGAGTCTTAAACCCAGGGTCTGCAAAAGCTATACAGAGGTTTACCATGAGCTGATACACTTAATTCAAAATCAGGTTTTTAATGACAGATGTCTATTGATCAGCTGCTACGTCCACCCAAGACATTGGGGATTTGCGGTCACAAGAGACTTTCCTTTTGTCCAGGCACATAGTTCAATTAACTGGATAACGTGTCTAATAAAATAAAAGCTATTGAAATAAAACACTCAGAAAGATGAACATCATTTTTTCCTGTGCTCAGATTTATTTTCCTCTCCATTATTTCTTCACAATTTTTTACATTTACAATCAGGGACATTAATATTAGTTACAAAATTATTGTGTCACTTATTTTGTTTTTCTTAGCATATATTCATTGTAAAAGGGTGGGTTTTGTTGTGACCTTTTCATACAGGCAAAAACTGTATATTTGTCGTGCTCTACTAAAACTAAGCAGGAAGTTCCATGAGAGCAGATGTTTAATCTGTCACATTCACATTTGTCCCATAGCCCTGCCCTCCCCTAAGCCTGGAGGAATCTCTGTTCTTGGGAAGTAGAGGTCACAGGATAGAAGATGAGTCTTCTCAGACAGGATTGGCCAGTGAGACGATGGACTTACATGTGTGGCACATGTCAAAAAAAATTAAAACTTTAACAATAAAGTTTATTGTAAAGTCTGATACACTTTTAGGGTGAAACACAAAGAAGAGGACTAGAGAGGGATGTAGGGCACAAAGGATGTAGACTCTGGTCCTGTGCACTATAACCTATGAGGGATGTAGGGCACAATGGGTGTAGACGCTGGTCTTGTGCACTATAATATATGAGGGATGGTGGACACAATGGGTGTAGACTCTGGCCCTGTGCACACCTATGAAGCATACCTCCCGACCAGATAGAAATAGGTCACAGGGAATGAGATCAATTCCAAACATTTGTGAATATGGAGGCCGCGTGTTCCTATTCCCTCTCTCTGGGTTAGTGGAGACTAAGGAAGGAGCTCGGGTCAGAAGGAGCAGTTATTTCCTGTCCCTCTCACCTAGTAAGAGCAAGCAGGGGGAAGAGGAAAATGTTTTTTTTTTTTTTGGAGGCAGTTCTGTAACTTTATTTGACATTCAGCAGTTAGTTCTCATCCACATTGACCGTCTGTAGATTTTTGAATGTGATAACAGGCACGTAAGTTACCAGTGTGTAGAGCTTGTTTGGTGAATCCTCATTCTCATTACGCTTTCTGGACAAACGTACTCGGATGCAGTACGGAACATTCCTTATTCCTTTGGCCCAGACCGCTTTATTGAGCCTGGTGTCTATGTGCACATCTGGAGTCCCCATCTCCTTCATGGCAATTTTCCGAATTTCTTTGAGTGCCCGAGGAGCACGCTTCTTGAAGCCCACTCCATGGATGCGCTTGTGAATGTTGATGGTGTATTCTCGGGTCACCACCTCGTTGATGGCAGAACGGCCCTGCTTCTTCTCGCCACCCTTCTTTGCGGGAGCCATTCTGCCGGGCCCAAGTTGGAAAGAAAGGGCGCGAGGGATTGTGGGATGGAAAGTCCGAAAATGGTTATTTTAATGCTAGAACTCCCTCTATAGGGTATCCGTGCTGAGTTAGGTTTTCTTCAGGACACCCAACCAAAGGAAAGTGAGATTCTCTTTGTGAACCAGCATATCCTTTTCCTCCTATTGTCTGTCCTACTGTTGTTGGAGGAAGGGGAAATACTTAATTTATGTATGTGAGTACACTGTTGCTGTCTTTCAGACACATCAGAAGAGGGCATTGGATCCCATTACAGATGGTTGTGAGCCACCATGTGGTTGCTGGGAACCTGGAAGAGCAGTCTTCTCTCCAGCCCCCCATTCTTTTTTGGGGGCCCTCCACTTTGACCTAATTCTCCCCTTGTCTTTCTCTTTCCTTGGTATTTTTTTAGATATTTATTCATTTATTTCATGCATAAGAGTACACTAGCTGTCCTCAAATACACCAGAAGGGGCATCACCGTCCTCAAATACACCAGAAGGGGGCATCAGATCCCATTACAGATGGCTGTGAGCCACCATGTGGTCACTGGGAATTGAACTCAGGAACTCTACACCCATTGCTCTAAACCACTGAGCCAACTTTCCAGCCCCTCTTAATGTCTTATTGATGTTTCCTTTACCTTCCTTCTTTCTGTCTGTGAGACCATCTCTGGGTCCCTGAATTGAGGAATTGTGTGCAGTAGGAAGGCACTGCACAAAGACAGAGAAAAATGGGGATCAAGAAAAGTGCTGATATGGGACCCAGACTATGTTTCCTCCAAAGAACAGTGTGGAGACAAAGTAGCTTTTTGCTGCTCTCTCATCCAAAGGAAACAAAACAAAACTGCTGCCTAAACACCGAGCAGACAGAATTGAAACATGGGAGCCAAAACAAAAATTTTCACAGGGTAGTTTTGGACAATATGAGTGCTGCTCAGCCAAGGGGTATTTGCTGAGAACATAACAGTCACTTTGTTAAGCAGCCTGGGATCCACACGGTATGCAAAAGCATCATCAGGAAACCTAAGTCCTAATGAGGACCTGAGATCAGCAAAATTATACAGACAGAGCACACCAGACACTGGTGTTGCTTGCTGGGCCACACGAGGCAGAAAAGAGATTCAGAGTGGAAGAAAAAAGTCGACTGTAACTATGGTGTGAGGGGAGTGTTCAGTAAGGACTGGAGAAGATGAGTGAGAAAGGAGGGATATGTCTGGGAAAGCCCTCTGTGCAGTGTAACATTGACCGGTCAAGGCCTTGACGCTGGTGTCTGCTTACAATGTTGAGGGAACACATGGTGGCCAATGAGACTGGACATGAGGGAGTTATGGGGGACCAGAAGGAAAGCAGGACTGGGTGTTAGCTTATAAGCAGTGCCACTAGGCTCCTCCCAGGGAACCTACCAACAGCTCACTTCATTATCTGCTGCCAAGTGTAGGTTGCACACCGAGTAGAGGTAGCATATAAAACGTACTGCTTTCGACCCCAGTTGTCAGTCTCCATGTCTATTTCCTTCCCCCCTCCCCCTCCCCCTCCCCTTCTTTTCCCTTTCATCCCATGTTTTCCCAGCTGGCCTCCCTCTTTCTTTCAGTCTTTCTTTCTCCCCTCCTGTGTTCCCCCTTCACTGACCTTATGGCTTTGTTCCTGTCTGTCTGCCTCTACTCCTTCTCAAGGTACTCACACTCCGCCCTTCCCCAAATAAATCTCCCTTATACCTGTTTTGTCACAGGGCATGATTTCTCGGGGAGAGCACCTTGGCATGGATCTGCCAGGTACCCCTGCCCACCACCGCATTATATTTTACAACACTCGGTGTTGACAGGGGTAGGGTTTGTGATGTAAGTCTTTCATAATAAAATTTTCATTCTCCAAAATATAAAGTCACCATTAGTAGCCTGGGGTAGCGGACAGCCTATGCAATGACGGAAGAGTCAAACAAGGAATCCCAGAGGTGCTAACATGCATAACATAACTAAATTAGGTTAGCCCAGTTAGGGAGCATTGCTACCCATAAACAGTAACAGTGACAAATGCTGGTGTCAGGTGGGAAGTGGCAGCTGTGAAGGAGACAGGAACTGGAATGCTTTAGAAGGGTCGGCAAGAGCCGTTGATGGTGGATTGAGTGAGTTAGTGAGGATAGCCCTTGAGACTAACTCCAGTGTGTTAACCTTCAACTAGTTAGACCTGTCACTAACTGATGAAGGAAATAGAGTGATGTTGCCCCATGAACGAGGAAGAATGTTCACAGCACTTTACCTAGGACAAGATCATTCAAGGGCCATAGTGAAGGACTGTATTGTAATCTAGTGGCTCAGAGTAGACTCACCTACTAGGAAAGCAAAGAGACACATGGGGGCAGCAGAGGACCAAGAAGAGTCCTCTTCCTTTTGCTTTCCTAGTTGCCTGTCTTACATCCAATAGTGTTGTGTTGATTTTGTGGTTCCTTCCTCAGTATTGGCCATTCCACCCCCTGGTCTATAGACTATCGAATTCCATTAGTTTTGGTTCTATCAGTGATTGATGAGCCATCAGTAAACAGTGCATTAGTGAAATATTGTGACCATTCCGATGGTCCCCACAATTCAATAAGTGCCTCTTTTGGGGGAGGGATGAGCGGTTTAGTGATGGGGATTATAGGCAACTGAGCCATTTCCCCTGTGTGAAACAGCACAGAGCTCTTTGCTACCAACCCCTGTCAACAAGAGATTCAGATAGGTACCCACTCCATTGTAATACTGTTGAGGTCTGGGAATCACCACACCAATGACTCAGACATTAAACTCACTTAAACAGGATTGGTTTATTGAATGCAAGTGCACCCTAAGACTGATCGATCAAGGCCATAACCCAGACTAGGAAGCTGAGTGTGACCCTAAATGTTTCTCAGGGCCACTTTATATGGCAAAAGCCAAAATGAGCTCATGTATAGGTGCAGGAAGCACTATCCAATGGTTGGCTCTGACTCAAGCTATTTTGCCCACCTAGACAGAATGGTTCTTACGGACCTTTCTTCTGATTGGTCCTAAGTGGAGATTATGGTGGTGAAACTTCTTGAGATTAAAAACCTCAGGCTGACTCCACTCTGAGTCAAGCTATTTTTCTGTGTCAGTAAAAATATGAAGTGACTGGCAGGTATAAGCTTTGATTTGTCAAAACCTATTTTATTTAGGGTTATTACCTACCAACAAAGGGTAGGAAGGTTAATAGGGAAAGGGGGTTGTGGACATTTTAGAAGTAGTTCCTTGAGATGATTCCACTCTTCTTTGTCAGGACAGCAGCAGTCCAGTCCAGTAGCAAACACCAAACAAGAATCAGTAGCATCAGTAGCAGCAGCACAATCAACAGAAACAGGAGGGCTCCTGTGAATCATCATGAGTCAGCAGAAGTGGCCAGAATCAGCCAGAATACCTCAAGAAATTCTTTACCACACTTCTCTCTATGGAGTGAAGACCAGTGAAAACCAGAAAAGCATTGAAATGAAAGAGTATCCTCTTGCTGTCTATGTTGTTCTATTAATATTCTTCCTAAACTTCATGCACCCTCTCAAGTATCTGTTTTCCTCAAAACATCACATGCCCTCTCAGAAGAAAGCTTCCATAAAAACGTCTCATGACACAACTAAGTTTTTAAAGAAACCAGAAATTTCCATTTCAGGCAAGCATGGAACAAAATGGCTACAGCTATGCTGGGGGCATAGGATTCCACAATACGTTTCCTTCTGTGGCCAAGCATGCAAAGGTCTATACCTTCAAATGGATATAATCCATCACTGTAATGAGCTTGCTTATGACTATAGGGAGGTTGGCAATGACTGAGTATAAGGCTCTCCATGTTTCCTAAAATGTCCAGATTTGTTTCTCAAAGACAGAAATATTTATTTTCTACATGTAGAAGGCATTTGAAATAGATGCCAAAGCAAATGTTGATGGAATCCTTTTGCTCCCCCATTGCCAAAACACCAATGAATATGATACCCATAATTAGGGCATCATTTGGCTCAATATTGTCTAGGCGTGCAGTCATGGAAATGAGCTTATCCGCAGTTGCAAAAGCTGCTCTTTTGGTCCCCAGTGGAAATTAAATACCTTTCGAAAACCTTGTAGACAGTTTTTGTAGTAATCTGCAAATGTGGTATGTGATTTCTCTAGTGTGCAAACATACCAATTGGGAGCTTTATCTGAGTTTTGTCCCTAGGTGTTGTGTCCCTAGGTAAGCTGTAATAGCTTTTGTAGAACCTATAATTCTAGGGACACCTAGAACAGACCAATCACATAGAGCAATGCCCTAAGCCCCTCCTCCACAGGTGAGGACATAACTAAAGGTCACATAAGCTCAAGAAAAATCAGTTGTAGAGGCAGGACCACGCCCCTGAATATGTAGATGAAGCCTGACCCATCCAAAAGAATTATATTAAGGGTCGTTTTCAGAATTAAAGTTGTATAGGAATTATTCCATTGTCTGAGAGCTTCTGTCATAAGAGCTGTAAGACTGCTGCTTGGGGAAGAGATCTGCTCTCTCAAAATAGCTGCCAGAAGCTCCCCTGTACCCCTCACCAGCTAGTCAGTCCCCTGATGGCTCAGCCCAGCCCGAGCAACCCAAGCAGCAATGGTGAAAAGGAGATGGGACTGGCAGCAGGAGGGAAGGGGCAAAAGCTGTTCTCTCTCTCCTCGCCCAAACCCACACACCACTCACACAGGTGAGTGATGCAATAAACAGCTGCCAGAGCCCTACAAGGTGTGGTGCATATACTTTAACTTTCCAAACTCTGCAAGATGAAACGCATTCATTTTCCAACTTTCATTTCTTTGTGCCTTTTGGTTACTTCCCACAGGTTATGAAGTTTTATTATACAAAGAACAAGTAGGACATAGCCTTATAATTTCCTTGGATATTTGCCAAATGTTAGAAAGATCTTTCTTCAAATCCTTGATGTTAAATGTGCTTTCTATGAAATTCTGAGGCTTCTAGCACATTTCCTATTAATGACTGAATAATTTCATTATTACATTGTGCTAGAGGGTCTTGTTGACACAAATGGGACTGATATGTGTGATATACAATGGGTGATTTCTATTTCTGATTACTTTCTGTAGTTGAATAAATAACAAATTTAATTATGAATCCTTTGGAATAAGATCAGTGATTTCAATATGTAAAACAACTTTCTGCATACCGAGAATTAGTAACTATTGAGAGATTGAAGAAAATCTTATAATACCTTATTACCTGTCTATAGCTCTGATTTTTTTACCTGAATCATAATGGCTCTGAGATGCTTGAATTATTTATCCTGACTTATAACCTTCCTTTGCTGATTCATTTGCATCAGTATGGAATGTACATGCTCAACAAATTGTTTTCCCTTTTTACTATATGATGGAGAATCCAATTAATTGTTTTTATGAACTGAAGTCTCCTGTTTGAGGGATATTTGTTGTTGATCTCTCTCAAAAAATTACTGCAAGCTCTTTGCCACTCTTCATTTTTCTGCCATAATGAAGCAATTTCAGCATTAGTAAAAGGTACCACAATTTCTGCTGAGTCTATTTGTGTTAATTTATGAAGTCTCCTTTTTGCTTTTAGAATCAATTCAGAAAACTTTTCTATAGAGGTCTTTACTTTTTTACTCTGTGTGCTAAAAAGATTCATTCTAAGATACTGTCCTTTTGTCTGCATAAGAATTCCTGTGAGAGAATGAATAGAGGGCAAAATAATCAAAATATAATCCATCTTTGCACCCAAACATGCCACATGTACATAATTTCTTTTCTACCAGAGCCAATTCTTTCTCAGCCTCAGCTGAAAAATTTTTTTGGACTATTTGAGTGCTAATCACCTTGTAAAAATTGAAGTAAATTACTAAGCTCTTGAGCAATTAACACAATTGTGGGCCACAGCCAGTTCATATCTCCTTGCAATTTTTGAAAATCATTAATAGTTTGAAATTGATATCTCCTGACTGTCGCACCTGCCTCGGCCAGCGAGGAAGACACAACATGGTCGGATTCTTCTCAACAGCCTTTATTGCAGGACCACCTCTTTGCTGATACAGGGACCTCGAGCGGTAAAAGCGCTCGCCTTATATACACAACAGGCTATGGCTATGCTAATTGTCCTTCAGGGATTGGTGGAGCACGAATCACCCCACTATCACTCCTGCTACTTGTCCTCCAGGGATTGGCGGAGCATGAATCACCCCATTAGCATGGTACCGCCTCGGCCAGACTGCCAGGTGCAAACCCACGCATGCACAGTACTGTTGTTCACTACAGGAGGGCACCAGATCGCCTCATTATCCTACGGCCGGCCTGGCAAGGGGACAAGCCTGCGCATGCTCGATAAGTTGTTTACATCCAGACGGGGCTGGATGTCGGCACCATCTTTGTTTTACCATGCCACTCTCTACATCTCCCCCTTTTTTGTTTAATAAGATGACTGATCTAGATCTGGGTGTCACGTCAATCTTGTCATTGCTCCTGTCTTAGGTCATTCCTTATGATGACTCAGAATTATCCGTCATTGGGTTACCCTATTGCCACCGGGCCCCATGTCTTAGGTTGGTCCGAGCTCGAGGAAAGTTGCCCTTCCCTGGATACAATGACTCCACATGACAGTGACAAAAATGATCTAGGGCAAACTCTTAATCTTTCAAAGAGGCCAGCCATATGTTGGGAGAAGCATCATTTTCAATGGCGATCATAGCCTGGTAAACAATCGCTTTATGTCTGGCATGTTCTCTTTTTATTAAACGGCCAAATAAGCCAGAGATATACTCTGAATCCCAGGAGGACAATAGCTCCCCAGGCAAACATGCCAGACCACTCCTTAAAAAAGGAGAAAGCGTTTGTGATCCATGAGGTAAAATCTTCAACTGTGATGGGGTCCAACCTGGTGCTGTTAAGGACAGCAATCTGCATCAGCAATTGCCTTGATAGTTGCTCTGCTTTCACGGACCAGTTTCCTTTCAGATAATTCGAGATTTCTTTGCTCTGTTGAGAATGCTGAGAAAAGTTAACTTGTAAAGGAGTAATGCATAAACCTCTAAGGGAGGAAACGCAGGACAGCTGTGTCATATGATACAGTGCTTCAATTTGTTCTTGAACTAAATCTATCCTTTGATTAGCTAATAGAAGGCCAGATGCCAAATAGGTATTAAATTCTTCTTGTATCTCTAGTGTCACTGCAGTTCTTTCTACAATCTGATTGACAGTCTCAGCCGTCTGTACTTGTTTAGTCATGGTTATTGCGGCTGTAGTAGCTGTGGCAGCAGACAGCACAATAGCTGAAATTATAGCTGCCGTAACTCCAAAATCTCTTCTGGCTCTTAGCAAATTAAGAATAGGAAAGCTATCTGGATTTGCCTCCACTGGGATTGGCACAAAGGAGGGAATCTTAACCATCACTGCGGTGTCATTGGTGCCATCCCAACATTCAGCTAAATAGCAGACTACATCAGAGCTATTACAATTTAAAACATCCTTGCTTACATTAGTGCTTATCAGAAAGAAAAAAGGTGATCTAACACATACTGAAGTACTAGTGGCAGTATCATTTGCCAAGAGGTTATTATATTGAATATTGATCAACCTGGTATCATTTTTTCTGGTAGCTGAAACATTATACAGTGTGAAGTTCTCACCCATCAACCTAGCAAAGGGGGTCAGGGATGTATATGCCCCTTGCTCATTGGACAGCACCCATTGAAACCAAGGCCAGAGATTTTCCATGCCAGACTTATTCTGTTTCCAATTAAATTGTGTTTTGCTAAGAGGTGGGGAAAACTCAAATCCTGGCAAGATTTGTTTTGCTCTAAGAAATGGACTCTGACATGGGGTAAATTCAGGTGGGAACTCTTGATACAGGGGGCAAGCAGGTAAGACTCTATGACGGGTAGAGTTATCCTGTGTATAGTTACCTTGCCCTGGGTGTGATGGAACACTACAATTATGCATCATAATCAGTGTTGTAATGTTCAAATCAGCAGAACTATTGACTGATGTGTTTCCGCTGGCTGAAG
Source organism: Rattus norvegicus (assembly GCF_021556685.1). Classification (NCBI taxonomy): domain Eukaryota; kingdom Metazoa; phylum Chordata; class Mammalia; order Rodentia; family Muridae; genus Rattus; species Rattus norvegicus. The sequence goes on along the minus strand of NC_141543.1, from coordinate 39,302,484 downwards.
AGACCCCCTTGGTAATTTTACTCAAAGCAGCCAGGATGATCCCGATGTCCATTGCACTGCCACTCATAGGATCCAACCAATTAGCTAACGTGGCTCTATGGAACCAAACACAGGGCAGGGAAGAGTTCCTAACAGTAAAACATAAGGTATGTGACAGAGAAAAGTTAGTGGCAGCATACCATTGGGGCATTTCTCCATTCGGCACTATACAGGGAACATCACGCAAACAGGAGGTGGAGAAAAAGGTTGGCAAAACAGTAGAATTGCTATGAACTGGCATGGGTACTGGCCAGGATCTGGCAATAGCTCACAGGGTGAGCGAATCAACCTGTATTACCATTCCCAGTAGTAATAGTAGGGTTTGTAGTCTCATCTTCACGAAGAGCAGAAGGCACTTTTCAAGTCAAGCGCTCAGGTACCCAAATTGGATTTTCTGATCCTGCAGAAAAACACAAACAGCTCCCCTAGATCTCGAAATCACGGGATCTGGGCCACGCCATTCATCAGTTAAGACATCCTTCCATTTTACTTCTGCATTAGTTATAGGTGTAGTAGCAGCATGGCAATCCACGGCAGAGCGGCCATGCACATCCAAAATTAAGAAATTTAGAGTAAAAAGAGCTAAAGAAAGTTGTTCTTTTGGTGTTCGGCCACTGGCAATTCCCTCTTTTTGTTTTTGTATAAGCTCTTTTAAGGTACGATGTGCTCTTTCCCCAATTCCTTGACCCTGGGGATTGTATGGTAATCCTGTAGTATGACCGACCTGCATTGTCTGGCAAAATGCCTGAAAGGCAAAATGTGTAGGCAGGCCCGTTGTCTGTCTTGAGACTGTCAGGCTTTCCCCAGGCCGCCCATGCCTCTAAGCAATGACTAATGGCATTACGAGCCTTTTCACCAGTCATCAGAGTGGCATGTATAATACTGGAACAGGTATCAACAGAAACATGAGCATATTTTAAATTTCCAAATTGAGATATGTGTGTGACATCCATCTGCCAGAGTTTTAGCGGGATCAGACCACGAGGGTTAATCCCCACCTGAGGAGGGTGGTGAAACTGAACACAATTCTGGAAACATAACACCACATCATGGGCTGTAGCTCTAGAGATTTTAAATATTTGTTGAAGAGTAAAGGCAGGAACATGAAACTTTTGATGAAATTCTCTAGCAAGATCAACCGGAGCAACATGAAAAATAAACTCTCTACGAGTACTAGCATCCACCAGGGCGTTATTACTGGTCATGGGACCAGGCAAATTAGTATGGGCTCGAATATGTTGTATGAAAAATTTATTTTTTCTGGCCCAAATCAAATTTTGTAATTCTAAAAGAATTTGACATGCGGTACTAGTCGACCGAATTGGCCCTGCAATTTCAAGTGAGCGCACAGCATTAACTACATAAGCAGAGTCAGAAATTAAATTAAAAGAATCATGAAATCTTTTAAAAACTTCCAAAACAATTTTACATTCTGTAATTTGGGGGGTGCCTGGACTGTATTGAATTAAGCTGGTTCTTGAGAATCAACCATATAGGCACCTACACCTGTTTTGGAGCCATCTGTATAAATATCTAACGCTCCAGACAAAGGCTCAGAGGCAGTGGCCTTAGGAAAAATCACTGGATGTTCAGTAAAAAATTGTAGCAAAGGATCCTTAGGATAGTGATTGTCAAACTCTCCGCCAAAACTACAGCATAATATGGCCCAATCATCTATCAAGGCACACAATGTTTCTATCTGAGCTGTTGTATATGGTATAATAATTTTCTTGGGTAGAATACCAAAATGCTGAATGCAAGATTTAATGCCTAACACAGCAAGCTGTGCAACGGCAGAAGGGTAATATTCAAGGGTCTTATTAGGAGAAATATGGGGATAAATCCAAAGAAGCGGTCCTTGTTGCCATAACACTCCTGTAGGCTGATGAAAAGTTCTTAGTATACACAAAAGGAGATCCTCCTTTTCCTTGTACCTTCTTAGCATTGCCTTTTCCAGTCTTTTTTCTACTTTCTTCAAGAATAATCATGCTTCCTTGGTTAAAGCACGGGGTGAAGTAAGCTGAGAATCCCCTTTCAGGATCTCATAGAGTGGTTGTAAGTCTACATTGGGCATTTTAATATAGGGTCGAATCCAATTGATGCTTCCTAGTAATTTCTGAAAGTCATTTAATGTTTTTAAATGATCTTTTTGTAATTCAATTTTCTGAGGGGAAATACTATGAGGAGTGATTTTAGTTCCTAGATATTCCCCCATTTGGCCCATTTGAACCTTTTCAGGTGCATGAACAATTGATTGTTTTCAAGCACCTTAACCACTTTCGCATAGGCTGCTTCTAGGGTGCCACAATCTTTAGCAGAAAGCAAAATATCACCTTAGCCAGATTGGTGGGGCATTTTCCAGCCCCTCGGAGACCCACCCTTGGAGCTGGCGGTAGACCTGGGTGTTAGATGTCAAGGGGCTGACAAAAGAATTGTAACCAGTTCACCTGGGACTTTCAGGACCTCAGTAGCAGCCCTTTATCAAACTGTCTCAGTGGGCTAAAGGCCCATGGGAAAGAAAACATTGATCCTGACCTTGGCCACAGCCTCCAGTTGGAGTAGCTGAAGAGCCGGTGCCAAGACTTTCTCCTCTTATCATCCTAGAGTAAAGCCTGTTCTGTCTGGCAAAACAAAGTTACTCACAGTCTGCTGCAGACATTTTCTGAAACTACTTTAGGGGCTCCCCTGTCCCCAAACCTGGGGCATTTTGACCATAGGGGCAGGAACTGGTTGCTGAGGGGATGGGATCAAAGGCACTCTCCATGTCAATGATGACCAACGGGAAATGTAACTTAATGTTGAAGATCAACTCCTCTCTTAGAATAAGGCCAGCAGATAAGGCAGGCTCCCTTAAAGAACTTCTCTTCATGAACGCTCTCCTCCTGTGAGCAAGTGTTGAAGGTCAGGCCACTAAAGGCAGCAACTGGAATTTTTTTTTTCTCACCCTGTTCTTTGAGGGATGGATAAATTCCTTTCTTGTTCTTTTTTTCCTTAGAGTCCTCCCCCGCCTCACTCTCAGCCTTTTCAGGTTGTTCCTCCTGTAGCATTTCTAACGCGCAGCCTGTCCCTTTTCTATAGCCTGTTGACAGCATTTCTGATCTTCTAGGCAGCTACGCACTAAGTGCCATACCGGCCGAACCCCCGCCTTTAAGGTTCCTTGCTCCCAAGCAAAATCTAAATCCTTCCCCAACTTATCCCAGCTGCCCACCATGAGATTCCCAGAGACAGCGAACCAAGGTGCAATGGCATCGCACTCACTAAGAAATCTCTCTATAGTGTTTCTTTTCATCCTAAGCCTTTTTCTTTCAAACAGCTCTTGAAGAGCCAGAAAAATTGGGTGAGACTGAGAAGTCCCCATGTTCGCTACAGGGGCTCGAGGCTAGTTTCACTCCCCCCTACTGTGTGGGCTGGGAGCACAAGCACAGATAAAACACTGTTTCAAAAAATAACGTTGGCTATCAACCAACACACCACCACTAGAGCAGGGTCCATAAAATTAAATTTCCTACTCACTACACTTGCTCCGTACCCAGAGGCCTTATTGCTGCTTACTACCGCAGATTTGTATTGTCCCTCGTTACCTGGGGAACTTTTATTTACGAGCGGTTTTACGAGCAGGGTGGGCTATCGTGTTTGTTTACACACGACTTCGTAGCCTGGCACTTGTTGGCTATTCCCAGCAAATGCACTCCTGTCCGGGACGGTGGCAATTCAAAAGAAAACAAATCCACTGCACAAAGAAGAAAAGAAACAAAATTATAAGTCCTACCCACAAAGGATCAATTGGGAACAACATTGCTGTAGACCACAGACTTTTTAGCCTCTAAACCAAGGCTTTCATCGTCTCTGCTTACCTCCAGAGAACTTTATCGTCCCTTACCCGGGAACTTTCTGACGTCACCGTCCTGGATCTGAAGAGTTCTGAATCCACGAGAATGTTCTCAGTTCACCTTATGGGCCACGAGTTGTCTCGCCCGCCTCGGCCAGCAAGGAAGACACAACACGGTCGGATTCTTCTCAACAGCCTTTATTGCAGGACCACCTCTTTGCTGATATGGGGACCTCGTATTAAGTGATAATGCTGAGAAGTAGGATAAGTGCTCCTTGAAGCTCATCACAGATTCAGGGTCGGTTGCCCAATCTCTGTCAGTGTGACTCCATGTTGAGGTATGAGGTATGTCATTATGCAGGTGAAGGCAGGTACAAGATAGAACGAGACCTGTCATTGGACGAGAAGTAAGGAAGGGCAGGAGAAAAGTTTTAGAGAGGAGGGGGAGATGGGAGAAAGGAGAGGAGAGCAGGCAAGAGAACATGAAGGTGGATTTTTTTTAAAAAAAGGAATATTTCTTTATTTCCATAACTGCCTTCGAGAATTTCAAGAATTGTAGATATCTACATAGATACATAGATACATACATACATACATACATACATAAATGCATATATACATAGACATATAGGAGATATATATATGTAAATGAAGAAGAGAATTCTGTCTCTATCTCTCCTATTCCATTTTAAATTAACTGATGTCCATTGTACACATTTCTAAGACTCTTCACTTAATTTTACATATTTTCATGATCTCATTTTTTTCCTTCATTTCTGTTTATTGCATCTTTTTTCTCCATCTTTATTAAATTGGGTATTTCTTATTTACATTACAATTGTTATTCCCTTTCCCAGTTTCCAGGCCAACATGCCGCTAACCACTCCCCCTCCCCTTCTTTATGGGTGTTCCCCTTCTCATCCTCCCCCTATTACCACCCTACCCCCAACAATCCTGTTCACTGGGGGTTCAGTCTTGGCAGGACCAAGGGCTTCCCCTTCCACTGGTGCCCTTACTAGGATATTCATTGCTATGTATGAGGTTGGAGCCCAGGGTCAGTCCATGTATAGTCTTTGGATAGTGGCTTAGTCCCTGGAAGCTCTGGTTGGTTGGCATTGTTGTTCATATGGGGTCTTGAGCCCCTTCAAACTCTTTCAGTCCTTTCTCTGATTCCTTCAATGGGGGTCCCGTTCTCAGTTCAGTGGTTTGCTGCTGGCATTCGCCTATGTATTTGCCATATTCTGGCTGTGTCTCTCAGGAGAGATCTACATCCGGTTCCTGTCAGCCTGCATTTCGTTGCTTCATCCATCCTATCTTGTTTGGTGGCTGCACATGTATGGGTCACATGTGGGGCAGGCTCTGAATTGGCGTTCCTTCAGTCTCTGTTCTAAACTTTGCCTCCCTATCTCCTCCAAAGGATATTCTTGTTCCCCTTTTAAAGAAGGAGTGAAGCATCCGTGCTTTGGTTATCCTTCTTGAGTTTCATGTTTTCTGTGCATTTAAGGTAATTTGAGCGTTTGGCCTAATATCCACTTACCAATGAGTACATACCGTGTGTGTTTTTCTGTGATTGTGTTACCTCACTGAGGATGATATTTTCCAGTTCCATCCATTTGCCTATGAATTTCATAAAGTCATAGCTGAGTAGTATTCCATTGTGTAGATGAACCACATTTTCTGTATCCATTCCTCTGTTGAAGGGCATCTGGGTTCTTTCGAGCTTTTGGCTATTATAAATAAGGCTGCTATGAACATAGTGGATCATGTGTCTTTGTTATATGTTGGGGCATCTTTTGGGTATATGCCTAAGAGAGGTATACCTGGGTCCTCAGGTAGTTCAATGTCAAATTTTCTGAGGAACCTCCAGACTAATTTCCAGAATGATTGTACCCGTATGAAGGTGGATATTAAGATTCCTCTCTGCACCTTTACAGGTTGCTATGAATATTCTTAAGGAATGGATGTGTACAAGACTTTGTATGTCTAGATGAGCAAATTATATATTATCAATTGAATCAGAGGTTTCTGGGTTGTGTGTTCTTTCATGTGGCGATTTAATTGAGTTCAATAGAGTGTGTGGTGGCAGGACACTGGGCCTGCCACAGTATTGGGATGTGTATGTCTGGATGGTGGCAACCTGCCTTGGGAACTAGATTGTTGCCAGGCTCAGAGAGTAGCTACCGTTGTGTGATATGGGATGGAGCAAAGAGGGTGAGACACTTTGCTGACTCAAATATCAAACAGATGTCATGGGGCACTGCAGTGCCAGATCTAGTGTAAGATAAAAGAAATCCATTTTTTTAATTTTACAGCACAGGTGACACCAAAAGTGGGGTGAGGATCCACTAGTAAGCCTAAGAATTGAGAAAAAGTTTTGTTTTCTAAGGTAGAGGGGGCCAGCCCATGTTAATCACATGATGTCCCAAGCATGGGAACCTTAAAAGAAGAAGCAAAAACAGGCTTACAGGCTTTAGGTCCCCTGCTGTGATATGTAGTTGCAGCTCAGAGAGTTAGAGATTAAAAGCTACTTTTTAAACAAAATTTGTTTAGAAAATCTTTCAGGATACTCATATTCCTTCTAACATGAACTCCATGGGAATTATGGTTTAAAAATAGTAGTTACAAAAGCCACCTGCTTCTTCTTTTTTAAGTCTTTATTAGATATATTTCTTTACTTATATTTTGCTACCTGCTTCTTAATGACAGGTATTATTAAAAGGTGATTAAGTTTCATTTTTGAAGAAAGTACAGAGAGTACAGAGATTACCTGAATCACCTGAAGATTTTCGCCCACTGTTCAGAACTTAGGGAAAATTAGTCACTGACTCCAAGTAGAGAGCTGTGATCGAAGTCTGTACACCTGGCAGAGTAAATACAGACATATATTATGGTTGTTAATAAATAAAAATCTGAGGCTCCAGGTAGAGAACTTGACAGATCGATATATTTTGGGCTAAAGTCCTGGATTTATAAGTTGCTTACTTATTGGTATTAGAATTGATAGACGGTGTTTAATTGTTTTATGAATTACCCTGCTAAAGGCCATATGGCTCAATGAAACTGATTAGCAAAGGTTTATGGTTATTTTTGATATTTACCACAACAGGAAGCTCAGGTTCTCTTTATGTGGGCCCCATGGGAATTTTGGGTTAATTTCCTGATATGACAGATTAGAAAAGTCTAACAGACTCATACACCTTTGTTTAGCTTAATTTTTAAAAGATTGTTTAATCTTCATAATGGGTGTGACTTTGAATTTCTTAGTTATATTATCCCTGTGGGAGAGAGTGCAAGATACAAGCTTTTCTGGTTACAGACTAAGGGACACAGTATTTTGGGAGAAAGGTTTTGTCTTTGTGTCTTTAAAATGGGTGATTAGGCTCTGGACACCTTGTAGAGTCATATGGATCAGATTGGATAGAGGGAGATCACCTGAAGAACTAAATTCAAGAGAATCAAACAAAAAGAGATCTCAATTCTAAACTTGTGTCTTGGGAATTACGTTTTCCAGAAGGTGCCTGCCTGGATTCCTGATCTCAAGGACTTTCAGCTGGGTCCAGTCAAGACAAGCACATCAGGTTACAATTTGCTCCATTTTCCCTACCCCCTACTACCAAGGATATCTCAACACTCACATACAGCTTGAAGACGTTATGGAAGAGACATTGCCCTGATTCCCAGGACTTTTGAGGGGCTGAAAGGAGTTATTCTAAGGTTGTTTTATGAGGAATTTGGAAATGGTATTAATTTAACAGGGAGGAATTAACTAAATTGAGTTGTACAGCCATAATCTCATTTGGTAACTAAGTGAAAATTATATCTTTACTTTGGTATAGAATTTATTTGTTAAAAAAAATGAAAGTATGAGGTTTAGAGCCAGTCCTTCTATTGATGGCATTACAAACATCTGAGTTGAGTACACATGTGAGTTAAGGGCCAAATAGCAAATTCATGGCACTGAGTTTGTGAGATAATATATTAAGATAGTTAATGGACAACAGTCCAGATTATCATATACATATATGGTTTTCAAAAACTTCACAAAATATGAGATTTAAAGTTATTTATCTTTTCTTGAGACATCTACTCCTAACAGTTCCCCTTTGGTGGATTTAAAGAACAAATTGAATATCTCTTTCTCCTTCTGAGACAATACCTTGTTGCTAGGAGCCACCAGGAAGGAACTGCCTATTTCATCTACAGACTAATACTTTCCATAAAGGGGACACTTTATACAGAATAGTTGTTGACTGACAATCTCTGCTGAGCCAGAATTATCAGCCCTTCGAAGTTTCGGCATTTCAAGAGTCTGTCAGTTGATTTTGAACCAGAAGGCTGAAACTTGCCCTCAAATGATGCTAACAGAGGACTGTGCTAGTGGAGATTTGTCTCTACAACCTGTCTCAGTTCTGGCGTTTAGGCTTCTTATGATTATAGATATTTGGTCATTCTCAGATTTCTGATGGGGTTGAAGACTGATTATAGGCTCATAACCTATCAGGCTGTTTAACTTTAAAAATACATATTTTATTAAATAGTTATCAGATAGCATACAAGCAAGGCAGAATATAACAGATTTTAAGCCTTTCTTGAGCTGGAATGGATAGCTAAATGTTCTGTTTAACTGATAAAGTGTTGGACTGGATGTTAGGTACATTTTATGCTTTTAATTACAAAATGATAATACGTTGTACTCAGTTTATTTGAGAGAAAATGTTTTTTTAATTAGACAGAAAGGGTGAAATGTAGGATGATAACATTATGTAGGTGAAGGCAGGATGAGAAGGAAGGATGGGCAGAGAAAAGTTTTGGAGAGGAGGAGGAGATGGGAGAGAGGAGTAAAGAGCAGCTAAGAGAACAAGGAGGTGTATGTTAAGATTCCTCTCTGCACATTTACAGGTTGTTATGAATATTCTTAAGGGATGGAGGTGTACAGGGCTTTGTATATCTAGATGAGTAAATTATATCTTATCAATTGGATCAGAGGTTATTGTGTTGTGTGTTCTTTCATGTGGTGATTTAATTGAATTCAAGAGAGTATGTGGTGGCAGGACACTGGGTCTGCCACAGAATTGGTTCGTGTATGTCTGGATGGTGGCAACCAGCCTTGGTAACTAGATGGGTGGAGAGATTGTTGCCAGGCTCAGAGAAAAGCCAACAGCAGTGTGATATGAAATGGAGCTAAGTGAGAAGCGTTGCTGATGGAGTGAAAATATCAAATGGATGTCATGGAGAACTACGGTGCTGGATCTAGTCCAGGATATAAGAAAGGTATTTATTTAATTTTACAGCAACAAAGGCAATGTCTTTTGAAAGTAGACAGACAAGAGCATCATGTTTCCTCGACATGTTCAGGGTTAGGAGAAAGGCTCAGGGAAGGGTGAGCCCTTCTGCAGCAAAATAATCCACTTGTCCTCATTTTCATCTGCACCATACTTTCTCGTGGGTTTAATCCCTCCTTTGATGAGATGTAAGTCACAGTGCCCATCAGTTCCCTGTGGGTATAAAGCCTCTAAAACCACTCCCAGAGAGACAAAGATTCAGGTCTGTTTGGTATTCTGTTCCCTGTTCCACACAATGATGAACAGTCCCAGGTTCTGTTGGGTTACCAGAAAGTGGATTGTCATACAGGAGATGGTCATCACTCTTCTTGTACTGCTCTGACTGGTGTCTTGTTGCTTTCCTCCTCCTCTTCTCCATTATTGTCTATGCAGTGTTGTGTTCCTTACTCTGATCAAGATCCCATTGTCATCTTCTCTCAAGGTGTTTAACTTACTCGTCCTCGCTCACTGCTCTTGACACCAATGTGTTTGATTTTCCACCTATTACAAAGCCACCCTTCTTGTCTCTAGGAAACAGTAGAAAACATCTCTAAAATGGAAAGTGGTGAAGATACTGATATCTATTCTGGAAGTGGCCTTTCTAACATAAAGGACAGGTACTACATACAGTTTTGTGAGTATATCAGCAGTTCTTCTCTTTCCTGTAGTTTACAAATGCCTCAGGGCCACCCTTGTGTTCAGTACCCACCTTTTTCTTTCTTTCATTTCCTTTGTTCCCCAGAGTCTTTCTGTGTGCCTGTGGTGGTTTGAAGGAGACTGTCCTCATAGCCTCATATATTTGGTTGCTTAATCACCAGTGCGTGCTACTACTTGAGAGAAATTAGAAGGACTAGTTGTGGCGTTGTTGGAATAAATGTCTCACTGAGGTTGGTCTTGGGATTTCAAAAACCCACCCCGGGCTTCAAGATGGCAGTGCCTTGGTGGTTGACCGAGAGGTAGAGGTGAAAGCCCCTTCGAAGAAAGTACTTGGGAATCTCCTGCTGGTCACTCTTGATTTTCTGGGAACCTAGCAGGCATTTTGTTTTGTTTTGTTTTGTTTTTGCTTTAATGAAGAAGTAAATCAAATAATTGTCAACGTGGGATAAAGATCAACATTCTCCACCAAGAGTGGGCAGTTTAGGAACTCCAACAGACCAAGCCCGAAAAGAAGTCTGAAACAGAGAGTTGAAAAGGAACAAAAAAACAATGCATGATGGTCCAAGCTGCGGTTTTGAAGATGAAAGATCCCAAATAGATTATCCAGGACATGGAGAAATTGGATGAAATGAAGTTTAACTCAGTACAACGGCCACAGTTGAATGAGAAAGTACTGAAAGACAAGCGTAAAACCCTGTGAGAAACCATTGAACAAATTGTACAACTTTATTTTTTTAAAAAAAGACCAGAAAATCCAGATATGTACAAAGAATTGAGAAAACTAGAAAAATATGAACAGAAGAAAACTGAACTGAGCCGATACTTTAATGCCATCAAGAACACTCAGATGTGGAAGTAGAGAACATCCCTTTGCCTCATATGCCTTCCAACATCTTGATCAAGGACATTTCTCTTTCTGGTGCCCAGCTACCCTCTGTCCTGAAGAAAACTCAGCATATGAGCCTCCAACACGAGCAGTTTCTATCCTTCCTCTCATGGGACATGGTGTTCCATATTTGTCTCCTGGCAGAAAGCTACCGGGCCCTCCATTTGGCCCACCTCCTCCTCAAGTTCTGCTAATGTACAGCCATAAGGTGGGCTTTTCTCTACATCGTCCCCCTTAGAGGCAAGATGAAGACAAGCTACACAGTCTAGACCTTGCTCAGCAGGGTCATAATGATGACATGTCCAGCACCAGTGACGACTACAGCTATATTGAGGACATGGGTCAGGATAAGCACAATGAGGGTACTAAGGACAGTGACACTGACAGACTCGACACTAAGACTGGGATGAGTTCATGCACTGTCAATGATTGTGAGCAGGAAAACACTGAGGAGAAGTCAGATTTGAGGGTCCGATTTGCTAATATGCCTGGGAAATCAAGGAAGACCATGAAGGAGCTGACTCCTCTTCAAGCCATGATGCTGTGATCAGCAGGTAAGGAAATCCCTGAGGAAGAACAGGAAGTGGAGGAATTTTCAGAGGAGGAGGAGGATGACAATGACGACGACTCTGATGATTCTGAAGCAGAGAAGCAATCACAAAAGCAGCAGGAAGAAGATGCCCACTCTGATGGCTCATCTGCTGCCTCTTCACAGCAGCAGGCTCCTCCACAGTCCATTCCTCTTGGACCACCACCTGCCCCACCCTTACAGTCTCCTGGACCACCTACAGGTCTTCTTCCTGGGCCACCTCCAGGGTCTCCTCCATTCCTGAGACCACCTGGAATGCCTAGGATCCGAAGGCCTTTACCACAACTTTTACTTCCAGGACCACCACCAGGCTGATCTCTTGGTCCTCACCTAGGCCCACCTCCAGGTCTGCCCTGTGGGTCCCCTCCTCGAGGACCTCAACAAAGCTACCTCCTCCTGCACCTCCAGGTATCCCTCCTTGTCATCCTACAATGATGGACACAGCCTTGATGCCTCCCCTTAGACTTGGCCCACATGGCTCTTTCCCACAAGCTCCCTTGCCCAGTGTAGGAGTGATGAGTGCCCCACTCAGCCTCATTCAATGCCCAAAGGCAGATGATTCAAGTGCAGCCACCATCCATAGAGAAGAAAGCTACAGAGACCACCAGTGACAAGGCCCAGATCACCAATCCCAAAGCAGAGGTCACACAGTTTGTGGCCGCTGCACTGAGGGTTCACCTCGAGAACAAGGAGGCTATTACTTTTCCCCAAACAAGGTCAGAGGATGACTCTGCTGTGCCTATTGCTAAAGCAGCCCCCAGATCTGGGCCTCCAAAGCAACCTCCAGATCTGCCAGGCCAGCTTCCGGTCAGAATACTGGTTTGTGGACAAATAGGCTTTTGTTAAACTTAGAGTGAAGAACAATGTCCACTGTCAGGTAATTTCCAAGTCCAGTTCCAGGAGCCTCCTATGTTTGCCTCCTGGAATCCCACCACACAAGGTGCTTCTTTATAATAAACCAGGATGTGAAGCACTGCCTCTAACCCCTGTTCCCTTGGACACCACCATCTCCTTCCTCTCTTCCCCTCTCCATTTTGGGAGTTCTGTCAGGGAGGTCTTAGTTACTTGTTTTGACTCACGTGCCATAGCACTAGAGTAGAGAATTTTGGAATAAAAAGGTTTATTTCACCCTGACTTTTGTGTTTGAGTTCATTTTAATATTTTCCTGCAAATATTTTGTAATATTTTCCTTGTAGTGAAATGGAATGCAATATCATTTCCTAATTCAAAGCAGGATATGTGGGAAGAAAATACACAATTCTTGGATTAAACCTATTTCCTCAAGCTAAAAATAAAATACCCAGTACCAGGTATCCCCCCAGTCCCTCTGCTTTTAGATAACCATGTAGCTCTTAGCTCCTTCTCCAGTCCCATGCCTGCCTGACGCCATGCTCTCTGTCATAATGATAATGAACTTAGCTTCTGACACTTTAAGCCAGTCCTCAACTAAATGTTTTCTTTTATGAATTGCCTTGTTCATGGGGTCTCTTCACAGAAACAGATAGTGACTAAGATAGTAGCTCTTGTTAGCTTTGAACTTTCTACCCTCTTCCCTCAGCTTTCTGAGTTCTGGGATTATAGTGTGGACCATCACACCTAGCCAGTGCTCACATTATATACAAGCATGAGATCTCACCAAATTTTCTACATATCGTGGGCAACTAGTGGACATTGGCTGCCTTTGTGAGGGAAAAGAAAGTGCAAGTTTGGAACACAGTTGCCAGAGGCAGGCTGAGGGAAGAGGCACAGTAGAGGTCCTATCATGCATAGTTCCTGAGGATCACAAGGAAAAGGTGATGAAACATGAGGAAACAAATTTAAATTTGTATATTCCTGAGCTCTGGCTAGCCCAGAGGGTAGAAACTCTGGGTAGCTTTCTATATGTCCCCACTGGCTCTGGCCCTGCTATTCTCTCCAAGTTTCCTCTTTGAGTGGCTTTAATTGTAAGCTTGGGGATTCTGTTCCATAGTGGGCATTTGTGGACTCTCATGAGACTTTCTTACTCATTCTTGGTATTAAGCTCCTACATGGACAATAGGAGGCAGTTCTGCAAATCAAGTAAAAGACAGAAGAAGGGGGCAGGCAGCCATCAGAGAGTCATCTTCAGTTCTTAGATGCTGGTTCTGATCCGTCATCACCATCTCACTAACTCAGTCCACTTTCTTCTCTATTCCTTTGCTTTGATGTATAATAATTATACATATTGGGATGGAGTATATTATTTAACATACACAATATGTAATGATCAGATTGTGGAACTGTCACCTCTATTACGTCAAGTATTTATTATTTGGTCAACTTTCTCCTCATGAGAAGATGCTGTTTATCTGAGACTCACTGAAAGAGAGTCCCCAGGGTGGTATAAACACCCACAGCCCATCTAAAAGATTGGTGCAGCTGGGGAAGGAGATCAGATATGTCCTCTTTCACCTAGTATGCGAGTGCACAGGAAAAGGACAATTAAGTTATTTTGGTAGAAGTTGCTCCACTGGGCATCTGTGTTAAATTTCTGTGTCATTTTCCTGCAGGAAACTTGACAAAAGGTGAGTGCTGGACACTTTCCTGCCCCAACACATGCACCCACATACACACGGACATTGTCTCTTTTTATAAAATCTCTGTTACCAGTACATTTTTCATTACTCCTTTTCTATTCATTTATTAGCATACCCTCTTTCTCTATCAAGGGCTTCTTGCTGAGTTTTTCTTTGTTTTTTATTTATTTATTTGTTTATTCATTCATTCATTCATTCATTTATTTATTTATTTACTAACAACCAAATCACAGCTTCCCCTCCCTCCCCTCTACTCAGTCTCTTCCTCTCTCTTCCTCGCCCCCCTTTTTTTTTCCTTTTTTTTTTCTTTAATGAAAGGAGAGGATGTATGAGATAGCACTTAACAGGATATGGGATAAAGCTACAGCTTAGTGAGTTACAGTCATAACACCAGAAAGAAATGTAGTTGTATTTATTTTTCATTTCAAATGCGAGTTGAAATGTAGAATGAGACTCAAGGGAGAGGGGAGTCAATTAATATGTCTTTGACTATGTTTCAGATGGACCAGTACAGCAGGTGATCATGTGGTTGAACCAATCATTCACAGATGACTTTATCCTCTTGGGCATTTTTTCCTACAGCCCAACAGATCTTCTTCTTTTCTCTGTGGTCATGCTAGTCTTCACAGTGGCACTCTGTGGGAATGTCCTCCTCATCCTCCTCATCTACACTGATCCCCGTCTTCACACCCCCATGTACTTCTTCCTCAGTCAGCTCTCCCTCATGGACCTCATGCTGGTCTGTACCAATGTGCCAAAGATGGCATTCAACTTCCTGTCTGGCAAGAAGTCCATCTCCTTTGTGGGTTGTGGCATACAAATTGGCCTCTTTGTCTCTCTTGTAGGGTCTGAGGGTCTCTTGTTAGGACTCATGGCTTATGATCGCTATGTGGCTATTAGCCATCCACTCCACTACCCTGTCCTCATGAATCAGAAGGTCTGTCTTCAGATCATTGGGAGCTCTTGGGCCTTTGGGACAGTAGATGGCCTGGTGCAGATGGTGGTGGTAATGACCTTCCCCTATTGTAGCTTGAGGGAGGTGGACCACTTCTTCTGTGAGATGCTCTCCTTGCTGAAACTGGCCTGTGTGGACACATCCCTATTTGAGAAGGTAGGGTTTGTCTGCTGTGTCTTGATGCTGCTGTTTCCCTTCTCCATCATTGTAGCCTCCTATACTCGCATCCTAGGAACCGTTCTCCGTATGCACTCTGCTAAATCCCAGAAAAAGGCTCTGGCCACCTGTTCCTCCCACCTCACAGCTGTCTCCTTCTTCTATGGAGCAGCCATGTTCATCTACTTGAGGCCAAGACAATACCGGACTCCAAGTCAGGACAAGATGGTGTCTATCTTTTACACAGTCCTTACTCCTATGCTCAACCCCCTCATTTATAGTTTGAGGAATCGTGATGTGATAGGAGCACTGCAGAAAGGGCTGGACTGCTGCAGGATTGGCAACCAGCACTGAGCTCTGGAGTTGGACTCTGTCTCATTGTAGCTGTGTTATGACCAGTAAATAACTCCTTGTCTGTGTGTAATCACACAGTTTAATCATTAACCGTGAGGTGCGTCACACCTGCATTCTGGGGCAGGACTTTATGAACCCTAAGCCAGTACTAACTGTATCTCTTGTGATCCCTGAGTTTTCCCCTCAGTCTTTTGCAGACTTTTTTTCTGAGTACATTATGGAGGGAGGAAAACCTCTGACGACCCAAGCACTGCAGGATCGGAGCATTGAGATTGTGTCGTTCATCACTTAGTGTTTCCTTTACCAGAAGACGTAACCCTTCTCACTGATGTTCACAGAGTCTCTTAAGGTCCAGGCGCTGAGACACACATGATCATTTTTCTCTAATTTACATACTGGCAATGCACTTTATTTGTTTATAAAGCTTCTGCTGTTCTGTTACGTATACAATACAGCCTCCCATTGGTGGCATGAATGAAAAATCTTCCATGTGGCAGAAAGCAAGGCTCTAGAATTCTTGTTAGACACTTCTCATCTTTATACTGTGAAACATTTTTAAGGTTGCTTCAGGGAGTAAAAATGGAATATTGGCTACTCAGGAGAAACAGGATAAAGACTGGCTCCTTTCCTTCTTCTGTTGTGGGACCTAGAAGATGCACATGGAATAATGGATACACACAGTATGCGACTGTTCATCACTTCTGTTTCAATTGTTCTTGTCATTTTTTTCTTTGCTTGAGGCTGAATCTCAACCTGATGCTTAACCTGACTCTAGTCATCCGGGCAGCGGCAGGTCTCCTGCTCACACTTTGACTGTGTAGACTAGCATGCTTTCCCTTCAAGTTGAAGACATCAGCAAAATTTGAACTTTTATTCAATGCCATTTACACTCTGAGTATAAATAGGACTCACACTCTTTGTGTTGGGCATCAGTTGTTTGCCCTCATTTGTAATAAAATCATCTTTCCCTGAAAACTCCAGTTCTCTCTTTGAAAGCAGAGAACAAAGTGGGGGAGGGGGTTCTAACCAAGTGCTGGAAGTTTTGCTAAGCCCCAGGAAGGTGCTTGGTCAGTCTCAGACTCTGGTCATGGAGAAGAATGGCATTAGTAAGTAGGATTTTTAAGAACTGGGATGGGTGAGATGGAACTCATTGGTAGAATGTCTGCTTAGCATGTGTGGGATGATAAATTCAACCCTATCACCAGGGAGACAAGGAGAGAAACAGATGGAGACCGACAAACAGAGATGGAGAGAGACAGAGAAGAGAGAGACAAAAACAGAGACAAAAACCAGTGCTGCTTTGGGGACATGCTATTAGCCTGCTGAGATAAATTCTCAAAACAAGCATTTTATACTGAACATTCTTTATTTCAAAGAACTTTGCAGGAAGGCTTCCTTCCCTGGCAGCCCTAATTGCCAAAGGAAATCTCCAAGGATTTTTGTAAGTAGAAGCTGTGTGTCCTTGTAGCAGCCAGAATTTCCATTGTGTGAGCATACTGGTCTCTTGCTGATGCCTCTTTGGTATTGCCAAGACAGCCAACTGATTTCAGTGTTTATAGTACTAAATACATTTCTGGTTCCTCTTTTGTTCTTACCCTAACCATCTGCCTTGCCCAAATTTTAATCTGACCAGATTCTCTTCTTCTAGAAAGTGTTACTGTTTAAATTTATGCACATTACATCTCCCTTGTATTTTACATGTGTCAAACCATACATATGTACCAGCCAGAACTATTCATCCATAAGCACTGAACCTGTTGAATTAAATCATTCCTCTTCCAAGAAGACATGAATTTGCTCTACAAGTTTTGGATACCTGTCTGTGAGGGTGCAAATTTATATTCCTAGATAATTCTTGGGAAGATAGTTGCTAGATTTTAGGAATTATTGAGACTCTATTGGTAAATAAAATTTTGAAAAATGTTCTGCTATAAACTGGGTTTGGTGGCAAAATCTAATAATGTGGTAGTCATGAAGTGGAGGTGGAGTGCTCAAAAACTTAGTATCACCTTCACTTACACAACAAGTTCAAAGCCAGACTAGCATGCATAAGACCCCTGCTCAAAAATAAATAAATAAAACAGTTCAGTTGGGCTGAGAGCATAGTTTAGTTGATGAAGGACCTGCCTGATATACCAAAAGCCCTGGGTAATATAAGTACATGCCTATAGTCCCAGCACATGTGTTGTGGAAGCAGGAGGATTAGAAATTCAGCACAGCCTTAGATACTTGTTTCAATCTAAAAATAAACAAATACTTTTAAAAACACAGCATTAAAATGTTTTTCTAACTTTTGCCTAAGTCAGGGTGATTTGGGGTGTTTCTTCTTTGTCTGCTCCTTTAGGGCATAGACTATGTATCCACTGCATTGCCCAGACAAAAGCCAGTTTGCTGTTATTCTGTTTGCAGCAAACCCAGCACCTGGACATGCTGCACAAAGATCTACCATGAGTCTTAAACCCAGGGTCTGGAAAAGCTATACAGAGGGTTACCATGAGCTGATACACTTAATTCAAAATCAGGTTTTCAGTTGACAGATATCTATTGATCAGCTACTAACCACCACTCCTCCAGACATCTGGGGAATTAGGGATCACAAGAGACTTTCCTTTTGTCTAGGCATATACTTCAATTAACTGGAAAATTTATCTTATAGAAGAAAGCCTGATAAAGTAGAACAGATGCAGAAAAGTAGACATCATTATTTTTCTATCTGCAAAACTGCAGATTAAAAAAAAAATACGGTTGAGGGATGCTACTTGGAAAGAAAATGGAGACCAACAGGAAGTGGCAACGGTGGAGAGATGCATTCCTTGCTGTCATAAAATGTCTAGCTTTGCCTTAGTAGAACACAAGACACACACACACACACACACACACACACACACACACACACACACACACACACAGAGAGAGTTTGCACGATAGGTGCTAGGCAACTGACCTATGGGAAATTCTAAGTCCAGGTTATTTTCTGGACGAAAATATATTATTGCCTTTTTATGTGCTTGGGTATTTTGCCTGCATGTAGGTCTGCATATAATAAAGGTGTTGGCTACAATCTCTCCTGCCTGCAAGACATGCTAATGCAATGATGGTGGTAGGAGTGGCCAACCAATGACTGGACCATGCCTCAAGAGGGAGCCTACTTCTGACACTACCTTGATGGCCAGGAACCACAGGCAGGACAGCCCAGAGGATAGAACGAAAGACAACTGGGGTGTGTGGTGGAGAGGTCAATGAAATAATTTCTAACAATATTCTGCTATACTCATACATACGTTGGGCCCAGCTATCATCAGAGAGGCATCAAGCAGCAGCTTATGGGAGCAGTTGCAGAGACCACTGCCACCCACTAGGTGGAGCCTGGGGACCCTTCAGTGTAAAAGTGTCATTTATTCTCCTGCATTAATTGCCATCTCTGAGGCTTACTGTCTCCATCTGCTAACCTAGGCCTAGTCCTGGAAACTTCTAGCCTCCATACAATCTTATCTAGGGCTAGAATGTTGTTGGCTTCTGAGACTTTCTGCTGAATAAGCTCACCCTTCTTGTTCTTTCTGACCCCCGGGCTGGATGGTTTCAATTCAGTTATCTGGCTCAAATGTCACTCCTTGTTGACCAATTCAATCTGCTCCCCCATACATACCCCTTCAATTGCTCTGCTTGATTCACACTAACTCTGGCAATCTGTTCTAGTCTAATTGTTCCTCATTCTCTGGCTCATTCTGCACATGGGTATGAAAATAATAAAGAAAGGACCACCTACTCAACTCAGGGAAACACTTAATAAAGCAGGGTCAAGATCAGGCTGGGGACCTGACAATGAGGACCTTGAAGCTTGGGGCAGTCTGAAGCATAAACCCATGAGTAGATATTCAGGGGATAATACAGAATGAATCCATAAATCGGGGGTCAGTTCTTAGGCCTAGGGTGTAGAGGATAGCAGGATGTTTGTACAGGCTCTGGGCTATTCTACGGCAGCCATCTTATCTCAATGTTTGTGGGGCTAAGGCAGGTCAGGTGGTTTTACTGCAGCTGAAAAGAATATACTTGAGGGCAGTAAGATGGGGCAGCAGACCAATGTGTGGAATTACTCTGGGCTCTTCAGTTCTGTCTTTACTTGTATCTAACCTGTTCTCTCTTCCACGTGACTCTGTAAATCTCTACTGGTAAAACTGCCTCCCCTCCCTCTCTCCTCTCTTCTGTAGTTTCTCCCTCCTCTCTTTCCTCATGAGATTTGGGCATATCCTATTCTGTCAAATCTTTCTCTGATCCATTACCTTGTCTGCTTCTCAATAAGACATGACTTTCAAACATGGCTGCTTCCTTCTGCAAACTGACTTTACCTTCATTGTTTGGGATTAAAGGCATGTCTATATGCCAGAGGGATTAAATTCACAGGGGGATCAAATATCCTGTAACACTGTAGAAGTTGAGGAGGAAGAATTGTAGATGCCAGAAAGGTCATGGTCCCTATAAGAACTCAAACTAAACAATCAATTAAGCAGGGCTCACAGAAATGGAAGTGACAAACCTGGACCGTGAACACGTCTGAGCTAGGTCCTCTGCATACAGCTTATGGTTTGTAGCTTGCTGTTCTTTAGGACACACAACAGTGTGAGTAAAAGAGTCTCTGACTCTCTCCTGCTGTTGGGAGCCTTTTCCTCCTGCTGGGTTGCCATGTCCAGCCATGATACCACGTTTGTGTCCAGTCTTATTGCATCTTTTGGGGTCATATTTGATGGATATCTCTGGGGTTGGGGGGACTTGTGTTGTTGTGTTGTTGTTTCTGTGTATTTTGTTTTTGAGGAGAAACAGAGGAGGAGTTGATTTTCAGGAAAGGGGAGGTGAGGGCAGGTACTGGGAGAAGGAAAGGAAGGGGAAATGGTGGAAAGGACGTAATGTGGGAGAGGAGAATAAAAGACTTCCATGCAGATGCTGGCAACTGAGCCCAGGTGCTCCAGAAGAGTAACCAGTGCCCTTCACTGCTGAGCGATCTCCCCATCCCTAAAAGCATGTTAAGTGTGTACAAAATGGACCAAGTATATCAATGCCTGTGGTTCCTGACTCTTCCATTTTCCTGTGCTCAGATTTTTTTCCTCTCCATTATTTCCTCATAATTTTTTACATTGGCAATCAGGGACATTAATATTAGTTATAAAATTATTGTGTCACTTATTTTGTTTTTCTTAGCATATATTCATTGTAAAAAAAAGTGGATTTTGTTGTGACCTTTTAATACAGGCAAATACTGTATATTTGCTGTGCTCCACTAAAACTAAACAGGAAATTCCATGAGAGCAGATGTTTAATCTGTCACATTCACATTTGTCCCATAGCCCTGCCCTCCTCAAAGCCTGGAGGAATCTCTGTTCTTGGGAAGTGGAGGTCATGGGGTAAAAGATTAGTCTTCTCAGACAGGATTGGCCAGTGAGAAGATGGGCTTACATGGGTGGCACATGTCAAAAAAATTAAAACTTTGACAGTAAAGTTTATTGTAAAGTCTGGGACACTTTTGGGGTGAAACACAAAGGAGAGGACTAGAGAGGGATGTAGGGCACAAAGGATGTAGGCCCTGGTCCTGTGCACTATAACCTTTGAGGGAAGGCAGACACAACGGGTGTACACTCTGGCCCTGTGCACACCTATGAAGCACACTTCCCGACCAGATAGAAGTAGGTCACAAGGTATAGGATCAATTCCAAATATTTGTGACTATGGAAGCAGCGTGTTTCTATTTTCTCTCTCTGGGTTGGTGGAGACTAAGGAGGGAACTCAGGTCAGAAGGAGCAGTTATTTCCTGTCCCTCTCACCTAGTAAGAGCAAGCAGGGGGGAGAGGAAAATGGTTATTTTAATGCTAGAACTCCCTCTATCGGGTATCCGTGCTGAGTTAAGTTTTCTTCAGGACACCCAACCAAAGGAAAATGAGATTCTCTTTGTGAACCAGCATATCCTTTTCCTCCTATTGTCTGTCCTACTGTTGTTGGAGGAAGGGGGAAATATTTAATTTATGTATGTGAGTACACTGTTGCTGTCTTTCAGACACATCAGAAGAGGGCATTGGATCCCATTACAGATGGTTGTGAGCCACTATGTGGTGACTGGGACCTCTGGAAGAGCAGTCTTCTCTCCAATTCATTCTTGGGGCCCTCCACTTTGACCTAATTCTCCCCTTGTCTTTCCTTGGTATTTTTTAGATATTTATTCATTTATTTCATGCATGAGAGTACACTAGCTGTCCTCAAATACACCAGAAGGGGCATCACCGTCCTCAGATACACCAGAAGGGGGTATCAGATCCCATTACAGATGGCTTTGAGCCACCATGTGGCTGCTGGGAATTGAACTCAGGAACTATACACCCATTGCTCTAAACCATTGAGCCATCTCTCCAGCCCCTCTTAATGTCTTATTGATGTTTCCTTTACCTTCCTACTTTCTATTTGTGAGACCATCTCTGGGTTCCTGAGTTGAAGAATCCTGTGCAGTAGGAAGGCACTGCACAAACAAAGACGGGTGAAAATGGGGATCAAAAAAAAGTGCTGATATGGGACACAGAATATATTTCCTCCAAAGAACAGTGTGGGGACAAAGTGACTTTTTGCTGCTCTCTCATCCAAAGTAAACAAAACAAAACTGCTGCCTAAACACCGAGCAGACAGAGTTGAAACATGGGAGCCAAAACAAAAATTTTCACAGGGTAGTTTTGGACAATATGAATGCTGCTCGGCCAAAGGATATTTGCTGAGAACATAACAGTCACTTTGTTAAGCAGCCTGGGATCAATACGGTATGCAAAAGCAGCATCAGGAAACCTAAGTCCTAATGAGGACCTGAGATCAGCAAAATTATACAGACAGAGCACACCAGACACTGGTGTTGCTTGCTGGGCCACACGAGGCAGAAAAGAGATTCAGAGTGGAAGAAAAAAGTCGACTGTAACTATGGTGTGAGGGGAGTGTTCAGTAAGGACTGGAGAAGATGAGTGAGAAAGGAGGGATATGTCTGGGAAAGCCCTCTGTGCAGTGTAACATTGACCGGTCAAGGCCTTGACGCTGGTGTCTGCTTACAATGTTGAGGGAACACTTGGTGGCCAATGAGACTGGACATGAGGGAGTTATGGGGGACCAGAAGGAAAGCAGGACTGGGTGTTAGCTTATAAGCAGTACCGCTAGGCTCCTCCCAGGGAACCTACCAGCGACTTATGTCATTACCTACATCATTATCTGCTGCCAAGTGTATGTTACACACCCAGTAGAGGTAGCATATAAAATGGACTGCTTTCAACCCCAGTTCTCCGTCTCTGTCTCTGTCTCTGTCTCCATCTCTATCTCCCTCTACCCCTCCAATCCTCCTCCTTCTCCCTTTCATCCCATGTGTTCCCAGCTGGCCTCTCTCTTTCAGTCCATCTTTCTCCCCTCCTGTGATCCCCCTTCACTGACCTTATAATTCTGCTTCTGTCTGCCTCTACCCCTTCTCAAGGTCCTCACAACCTGCCCTTCCCCAAATAAACCTCCCTTATACCTGGATTGTCACGTGGCATGATTTCTCGGGGGTAGCACCTTGGCATGGATCTGCCAGGTACCCCTGCCCAACTCTACATTATACTTTACAGCACTGGGTGGTGAAGGAGGTGGGGTTTCTAATGTAAGTCTTTCAAAATAAAATTTTCATTCTTACAAATATAGAGTCACTGTCAGTAGCCTGGGGTAGGGGACAGCCTATGCAATGACAGAAGAGTCAAACAAGGAATTCCAGAAGTGCTGACATGCATAACATAACTAAATTAGGTTAGCCCAGTTAGGGAGCATTGCCACCCATGCACAGTAACAATGACAAATGCTGGTGTCAGGTGGGAAGTGGCAGCTGTGAAGGAGACAGGAACTGGAATGCTTTAGAAGGGCCAGCAGGAGCCATTGACGGTGGAATGACTGAGTTGACGAAGGCTAGCCCTTGAGACTAACTCCAGTGTGGTAACCTGCACCTAGTCAGATGTGTCACTAACTAACATGGGAAATGGAGTGATGTTGCTCCATGGACGAGGAAGAATGTTCACAGCACTTTACCTAGGGCAAGATCATTCAAGGGCCATAGTGAAGGACTGTATTGTAATTCAGTGACTCAGAGTAGACTCACCTACTAGGAAAGCAAAGAGACACATGGGGGCAGCAGAGGCCCAAGAAGAGTCCTCTTCCTTTCCCTTTTGCTTTCCTAGTTGTCTGTCTTACAGAAAATAGTCTTCTGTTAATTTTGTGGTTCCTTCCTCAGTATTGGCCTTTCCACCCCCTGGTCTATAGGGATCTAATATCACTTTCCATTAGTTTTGGTTCTATCAGTGATTGATGAGCCATCAGTAAACAGTGCATTAGTGAAATATTGTGACCATTCCGATGGTCCCCACAGTTCAATGACTGCCTTTTTGGGGAGAAGAGTGGGTGGTTTAGAGATGGGGATTATAGGCAACTGAGCCATTTCCCCTGTGTGAAACAGCACAGAGCTCTTTGCTACCAACCCCTGTCAAGAAGAGATTCAGATAGGTACCCACTCCACTGTAATACTGTTGAGGTCTGGGAATCACCACACCAATGACTCAGACATTAAACTCACTTAAACAGGGTTGGTTTATTGAATGCAAGTGCACCCTAAGACTGATCGATCAAGGCCATAACCCAGACTAGGAAGCTGAGTGTGACCCTAAATGTTTCTCAGGGCCACTTTATATGGCAAAAGCCAAAATGAGCTCATGTATAGGTGCAGGAAGCACTATCCAATGGTTGGCTCTGACTCAAGCTATTTTGCCCACCTAGACAGAATGGTTCTTACGGACCTTTCTTCTGAATGGTCCTAAGTGGAGATTATGGTGGTGAAACTTCTTGAGATTAAAAACCTCAGGCTGACTCCACTCTGAGTCAAGCTATTTTTCTGTTAGTAAAACTATGAAATGACTGGTAGGTATAGGCTTTGATTTGTAATAGGGTTATTACCTACCAACAAAGGGTAGGAAGGTTAATAGAAAAAGGGGGTTGTGGACCTTTTAGAAGTAGTTCCTTGAGATGATTCCACTCTTTGTTGTCAGGACAGCAGCAGTCCAGTCCAGTAGCAAACACCAAACAAGAATCAGTAGCATCAGTAGCAGCAGCACAATCCAACAGAAACAGGAGGGCTCCTGTGAATCATCATGAGTCAGCAGAAGTGGCCAGAATCAGCCAGAATACCTCAAGAAGTTCCTTACCACACTTCTCTCTATGAAGGGAAGACCAGAAAAGCATTGCAATGCAAGGGCATCCTCTTGCTGTCTAAGTTGTTCTATTGTTATTCTTTCTAAACTTCACCCACCCTCTCAAGTGTCTGTTTTCCACAAAATATCACATGCCCTCTCAGAAGACAACTTCCATAAAAACATCTCATGACACAACTGAGTTTTTAAACAAACCAGAAATCTCCACTTCAGCCAGGCATGGAACAAAATGACTATAGCTATGCTGGGAGCATAGGATTCCACAATACATTTCCTTCTGTGGCCAAGCATGCAAAGGACTCTACCTTCAAATGGATATAATCCATCACTGTAAAGAGCTTGCTTATGACTATAGGGAGTTGGCAATGACGGAATATAAGGCTCTCCATGTTTCCTAAAATGTCCAGACTTGTTTCTAAAAGGCAGAAATATTTATTCTCTGCATGTATAAAGCATTTGCAATAGATGCCAAAAGCAATTGGTGGAATCCTTTTGCTCCGCCATTGCCAATATACCAATGAATATGATATCCATAATTAGGGCATCATTTGGCTCAGTATTGACTAGGGTTGCAGGCATGGACATGAGCTTATCGGCAATAGCAAACGCTGCTCTTTTGGTCCCCAGTGGAAATGAGATGCCTTTCTAAAAACCTTGTAGACAGTTTTCATAGTAATCTGTAAATGCGGTATGTGATTTCTCTAGTGTGCAAACATACCAATTAGGTGCTGTATCTGAGTTTTGTCCCTAAGTGGTGGGATTAAAGGCATGCACCACCACCACCTTATTCACAATAATTCTATAATTAAAAAAAACTAATTTATAGCAATGTGTGTGTTTCTGGTGAGATTACATCATGGGAAACCACCACCCAACTCAAATATTATCTTACCTCCAAATCACTCAACCTCCTAAAAATTTAGAAAACAAGTCTGAACTATATGAACACTTCGATTTTACTTAAAACATTTTAAGTCTTTTAACTGTGTCTTTAACACCGAAACAAGAAGAATATCCTTTTTATTAAGAAGAAAACTCTAACATTCCAACATGAAATTGAGATGTGATTTAGGAAAAACCATTTTTTTTTCATTTCATGACAGTAAGGTAAGCGCCTTTGGTAAATTATGATTCAAGGCTTTTGTTGGTCTTTATAGTTACAGTTTAGACTGACTGACAAAGCTGGCTGATGGTCATCTCTCCTTACTCAGGAGGTCTCTCCTATGCAAATCTAATCTTCATTCATCTTAAGGATACCCACGGCTTTTCTTCTCCTCTGTAAAGAAAGACAAAACCTCTTCCCCAACATCACATATATCCCGGTTTCCATTCTGAGGTCAATACATCTTTTTTTTTTCCAGAGCTGAGGAGCGAACCCAGGGCTTTGCACTTGATAGGTAAACACTCTACCCCTGAGCTAAATCCCCAACCCCGGGCAATACATCTTTAAAATATACAGGCTGATTTAATTCAACAGGTTTTCTTTCTACTATCCAAACTCTCTGGACCTGTTGTTGCTTTCTCATTCACATTTTAAAAATGTAGTGTTAATAAAGCACTGTGAAGTCTATCTCTAAGATCTTTTTCTTATCCCTCCCCCTACCCCTTTCTGTTTATTAAGCATATCTTTTAAAGTAAGATTTGATTTTTCTATAATTGCTTGTCCTATGATTGTGTGGTATACCTGTAATATGTTTTATGTTGTAATATGCAAAAAAGTTTCATTTTTCTAGAGGCACATGCTAGAGCATTGTCAGTTTTAATTTGTACAGGAATCCCAATAACTTCTAATAAAAGTGTAATTAGAGAATCATCTTCTTCAGGACATAAGGCAGTCGTCCATTGTAATCCTGAATATGTATTTGTGATGTTGTGGGGTGGCGGGTAGTAAAAGGTACCCTGATTCGTGGTTGAGATAGGTCGAATCCCCAGGGACCCTAAAAGAGATGGCAGGTACATTCCCAGGCTCCCAGATCAGGGCCTTACTAGCTGCAGCCCCCCACACACATACACACACACACACACAAACCCTCACAGTGAGGTTTGAGACAGACCAGTCACATAGAGCAATGTCCCAAGCCCCTCAGGTAAGGACATGACCACAGGACAAGTAGACTCAAGACAGATCAGAGGTAGAGACAAGACCATGCCCCTGAATATGTAGATGAGGTCTGACCCATCCAAAAACAACTGTACTAAGGGTCGTGTTTAGAATTAAAGGTGTGCAGGAATTATTCCGTCATCTGAGAGCTTCTGTCATAAGTGCAGTAACACCACTGTTTGGGGAAGAGATCTGCTCTCAAGTGATTGCTGCCAGAAGCTCCCCTGCATCCTGAACAAGCTAGGCAGCCCCTTGCTGGCCCAGCCCAGCCTGAGCAACCCAAGCAGCAGTGGTGCAAAGGAGAAGGACCAGCAGCTGGGGGCAGCAAAAGCTGTTCTCTCTCTCCTTGCCTGAAAGCACATACCTAGCCAGGCAAGAGATGCTGTGAAGAACACCCCAGCGCCAAATCCCTGCAAGGTGTGGTGCATATACTTTAATTTTCCAAACTCTGCAAGATGAAACATATCCATTTGCCAACTTCCATTTCTTTGGGTGCCTTTTGGTTACTTCCCACAGGTTATAGAGTTTTATTATACAAAGAACAAGTAGGACATAGCCTTATAATTTCTTTGGATCTTTGCCAAATGTTAGAAAGATCTTCCTTCAAATCCTTGATGTTAAATGTGTTTTCTATGAAATTCTGAGGCTTCTAGCACATTTCCTATTAATGAATGTTTAATTTCATTACTACATTGTGCTAGAGGGTCTTGTTGACCCAAAAGGGATTGATATGTGTGATATACAATGGGTGATTTCTATTTCTGATTACTTTCTGTAGTTGAATAAATAACAAATTTAATTATGAATCATTTGGACTAGGATCAGAGATTTCAATATGTAAAACAACTTCCTCATACTTTGAATTAGTAACTATTGAGACATTGAGGAAAATCATATAATACAATATTAACTGCATATAGCTCTGATTTTTTTTAACTGAATCATAACGGCTCTGAAATACTTTATTTATTTTTCCTGACTTATAACCTGTCTTTGCTGACTCATCTGTATCAGTATAGAATGTAAGTGCTCAACAAATTGTTTTCCCTTTTGCCTATATGATGGAGAATCCAATTAACTGTTTTTATGAACTGAAGTCTCTTGTTTGGGGGATATTTGTTGTTGATCTCTGCCAAAAAATTACTGCAAGCTCTTTGCCAATGTTCGTTTTTCTGCCATAATGAAGCAATTTCAGCATTAATAAAAGGTACCACAATTTCTGCTGGGTCTATTTGTGGTAGTTGATGAAGTCTCATTTTTCCTTTGAGAATCAATCCCAAAAACTTTTCTACACAGCACTTTGGTTTTTACTCTGTGTGCTAAAAACATTCATTCTAAGATATTGTCTTTTTCTCTGTATAAGAATTCCTGTGAGAGATTGAGTAGAGGGAAAAATAATCAAAATACAATCAATCTTTGCACCCAAACATTCCACACGTGTGTAATTTCTTTTCTACCAGAGCCAATTCTTTTTCAGCCTCAGCTGATAATTCTTTTGGACTACTTAAGTGCTAATTACCTTGTAAGATTTGAAGTAAATTACTTAGCTCTTGAGCAATTAACACAATTGTGGGCCACAGCCAGTTCATATCTCCTTGCAATTTTTGAAAATCACTAGTAGCTTGTAATTGATCTCTCCTGATTTACACTTTCTGTGGCTTGTTTTTACTAACAAGACCTATAAACAAGAGACTTATAGCTTATATTCTAGATAATTGATTGGGGGTTTTGTTTGTTTGTTTGTTTGTTTGTTTGTTGATTGTCTATTTGTTTTCAGGAGCAATTTATGATTCCCCAGCAAGACAAAATCCTCTTTGCATCATCAAACATTTTTTCCTAACGTATTTGCATCTGAATCAGCCAGTAAGATATCATCTATATAATAATAAACTTTAGATTGAAGAATCAGTTGTGAATTATTTCAAATGCCTGTTGTACAAAATATTACCACAGGGTAGGTTTAACATTTCTTGTGGTAAGACTTTCCAAATATATCTCTTTATTGGACAACCATTATTATAAGTAAATACTAAGAAAGCAAGCATTTTCCTATCATGCTTATGCAAAGGGACTGTAAAAAGCAATATTTAAAATCAATTACTATCATAGACCAGGATATAGGTAATAAAGAAGGCAATGGGTTTCCAGGATGTAAAGAGTCCATTGGCTGAATCATCTTATTTATGGATCTTAAGTCTGTTAACACCCTCTATTTTCCTGATTTCTTTTTTATAACAAACACAGGGGAATTCCATGGGCTGGTAAACTCAACAATGTGTTGAGCATTTAGTTGCTCCTGTACCAGCTGTTCAAGTATCTGTCATTTTTCTATTGTCATAGACCGTTGTTCCACACATATGGGTTTTCAGGTAACCATTTTATTTTTTTTTCAGTTAACAGAAATTTAATAAAAACCTGACCAGAGGAATTTCAACCAATTTTAAAAAGGACAACTGACTACACACACATTAGACACTTCCTCTATTTTGTAAAATAGAATTAACAATACAGGACAGATCCCCAGGAATACAAACGACTCGAGTCTAGATTCCTTTCTGTTACTGGCAGGTGTCATATGTGTTTCAACCCTGAACAAAATACCAGTTTACAGTCTAAATTCAAACATGACAATAAAATACATTCCATTTTTCCAAGTTGCTGGTAATAAATATTTACATTTTAAAAAATAGGTTTTGTTTTTGCTTTTTAAAAAGACACAGCATGCTTTAGTACACAGAATATGGAAAAAAATCATGTTGCAGGATCATCACCCAGTATATAAAATGGCCTTTTTTATTCAGGAATGCCTTCCTCGGGGGCACTAACATGATCTACCTCAGGGTGATGTTCAAGTATGTTCCTCAGGACACTATATCTACTGCATCTAGTAAGAAGCAGTGTTCTCTAACATCTGCAGGTATCAGTATCGTCTATACCCACCCCCACCACCTCCTCCTCCATACGGATCTCCATAACCTCTCCCACCATAACCCCCTCTCCCACCATAGCCCCCTCTTCCACCATAATCTCCCCTGCCTTGGAAACCTCCTCGGCCACCCCCTCCCCCACCGCTTCCTCCCCACCCACCTCCACCTCCTCCTCCACCCCCTCCCCACCCTCCTCCTCCACCACCCCATCCACCTCTTCCTCCCCCATCACCTCCTCTACCACCCCAGCCACCCCTCCCTCCGCCTTCTTGTCTCTTCTGCCAAGGGGGCATTTCAGGGGGTGGTGGTTCAATTTCATTTGACGGTCCTTCCCTGTCTGGAGCCCTTCCCATAAGCACCTTATTAATGGCGCATGCCGTCTTCTCCCGACTGATACCACTGCTTGTCCTGATGATCTTAGACAGATCCTCACGGGCCGCAAGCAGATGTGCCAACGTGACTGTTGTCTTAGGTGACAAAGCATAGCGCTTGGGCTGGTAAATTCTTGCTATGTTGTCTGTTTTTGCCTTTGCTCTATCGGACCATCCAAAGGACTGCACTGTGACATCCAATCGTTTCATTAACATCCACCGGCGGCACTCGTATTCACAGGAAAGAGCATCATTAATTCTTTCCAGCTTTTCTGCCTGTTCAGAAGTTAAATCAACCTTTAGCAATGGTTTTCCCACATGACTTTTCTGGACTTTAGAGAGAATATCCTTCACCTTTGATTCCACGTGGCTCAGCAGAAGTGGAATGTCTGAAGTGTCTGACTTGGGGACCCCAAGAGCATCACATATAGCTTGAACTTCCTGGCAAATTTCACTATTTTTATCTAACTGAGAATTTTTATGTTTCTTCTTCTGTAATATTTGTAAAGCTTGCAGTTCTGTACTTAAAAACAACAGAAGTTTCAAGCAGTCATCCTTCGTCGTGAGGCGCTCTTTAATGTCTCCTGACACGAGCACCGAGTATGGGCAGGCCATCTCTTTTAAGAAACCACTTATCTCAAGCTGGAAGCCCTCTAGGTCATCTCTCCCAGCTGAAGTGATGCTTTCTTCCAGGTTGCATAAGGACTTTATCTGGGAGCCTAACCAAATGCAAAGCTCCGAAAACTCAGGAGAAGACAGTCCACCCTCTGCTGCCTTGGAGAGTGCCTGCTCCTCTAACAGTGGACCCTTATACCCCAGCGCCTCCAAGGTGTCCAGAACGTCCCCCTCCATGCTAGTTTCGGGCCCGAGCTCTGGCCCTCTCATGGTCGCTTGAGGTAACCATTTTAAAGGTGTTGTTTATGGACCACCTAGACAGTGTGTGACTAGTCTTGATAAGACCTTTCAATATTTTTCTGTGATGCATTCTTTATTTTATAGGTTTCTTTCTGAGATTGGAGGAGTGTTAATTTTGTTTTCCATTGCTACAACAAATCACATCCCCATATGTTCATAGCTATATAAATTAAAGCATATGGCTGTAATTTTCCTCTTTGACCTTCTGGTCCCATACACTAGACACATTTTGTACGTTTTTTTTTTACCTGAAATGAAGTTCCAACCCCTAGAAGCTTATATTTACCTCCTAAAGAGGTCAATATGGATGCCAATATTTTGCTGTAATTATTGTTCCATCTGCTCCTGTGACTACAAAATCTTCAATTTTAATGCCATTTATTTGTATCTTTAGCTTTGGTCTCAGATCATTTATAGAAGTTTGCCAAAATTTTATTGTTTTGTTTTGTTTTGTTTTGTTTTGTTTTGTTTGGGGAGGGTCTTTTCTGAATTTTTCTTTATCAACTGAAACTGTTCTTTCCTTGATTTGGGGGAGCCTAATTGTATCTCCTTGGAAAGGTGCATGATCTGAGAATGATCTCCTGGATGCAAGGCCCTTGAAGTTTTCCGTTCACTTTGCAAGGATCAGTGGGAATGACTGACTACAGTAATCCTTGGGAGATGTGGCTGTGATTTCTGCTTACTCAAAAGGTTAAAGTCATGATTGAGCAAGACCTTTTGAAAAATCTTATTAAATGATCCCAAACACTGGAATATATAATGAAATATCATATATATCACATCATATAGGAATATATGATGAAAAAGAAAATAGCCCAGAAATGCAGGCTACTTCTTCTGAGGACCTAAGCATGCCAATACATTGTAGTAAGAGAAAGTTCAAAACCTACTAAGAGAAGATAAGGCCTAAAGACATAGGGCTTAAAGGTCAATGATAAAGAGTTCATTCTCGGGGGCTGGGGATTTAGCTCAGTGGTAGAGCGCTTACCTAGGAAGCGCAAGGCCCTGGGTTCGGTCCCCAGCTCCGAAAAAAAGAACAAAAAAAAAAAAAAAAGAGTTCATTCTCAGGACAAGTTTTTTCTTAGGTTAAGTTAGTAAGTAAAATGTTCTATGCTCTTAAAAGAGATATAAGTTGAATAGATTCATCTTTGCCTTAGATAAGGGGTTACATAAAAGAAAGAAATGGTGTGGGTTAATGGAAAAATGTTATTGGTTGGTTTCTGATCTTTATGGGAAAAGCTATATAGAGAAGAGTCATACTGTAAAACTAAGACAGATAATGTCATAAAGATAACTTAAAACATATTGTGAGCATATAGAATCAGACTGTGATAAAATGCAAAGGTTGTATTGCTCTTAAGAAGCTGAAATCAATCTTTGCCAAAAGAATGAGTGAATGCTGTTTTTGAGCCCTTGTATAGTTTTAGTAAATGACTCAGACCTCTTTCCTGAATCTTCAACCTTCAATCTTCAACCTTGATCCAAGCATTTAAAACTTCTAAAAAAACATAGTGCCTAGGTGTGGTCATCAAATTCATGCTACCTTTGTAACTCAGCATATTGGCCTTTGGAAATATTAATATCTCTCACCCTATTTCACTGTTCTGCAGACCTAGATTCCTCTTTCCACCATGTTCATCATTATAGCTGAGGTCCAGCTTCCAATATAGCTGTTGCCAAATCTTTCCAGTCTTGGGGGATAATTCTGTTCTGAGTCGCCCATGAATTTAGTATCTGCTTCACATAGAGGGAATGAACACCATATGAAATGATTGTTTCCTTGAATCTCCTCAAGTCTAATATGCCTATAGGATTTCATTTAACTTCTTCATAACCTTGGAGTGCCTATTATCTCCTGGTAGGTCTTTTGTAGTAACTGGATAAACTAAGGTTGGTTTTCTAACAACTGTGGGCCACCCTCCTTCAGTTTCATCATGGGTGGTATGGTAGATTCTTGTCTATGTTCCTTCTGTATCTGAGTATTTTTCTCATTTTTATTTACAAGTCTCTCTAATTTTTTCTCTAAAGCTTTTAATTTATCAATCCATTTTCTATTTTTTTCTTTTTTCCTGTATATCAAAATTTTTTTTTCTTTAGGGCGTACAGAAATCCACTATGGCTATTAAGGATAAAATATGAAATATCGAAATGATAATAATCATAGTCAGGATTGAGCCAATTACAGTTAAATCATTTAGCCTTTCATTTTCTGCTTTTATTTTCAAGCCATTTAAGGTAGCACTATACAGGGTCCTAATGCCTTGTATTATGGTATTTTCCATCTTTACTCTCCTTGAGGACTTTCTAGGTGACTTACCAAATCTTATGGCTTCTCAGTTTGTCTTAAGCTGACATGATTTCTCTGTCTTTGTGGTCATGACACATACTGGAGTGCCAAATGTTACTTTTAACAAAATCTCAACATTCAATTTTACCAATAAAGACTTGGGAGCAGATGCTGGGGTGAAAGCCTGTTAGCTCAGAGAGGCAGAGAAACCACCTAGCTGACCTTTCTCCACAGTGGATGTCCCAAAAAGAAAAGGAAGCTCTCCTTAATGAGCCATCAAAAACCTTTAAACTGAATGTCCCTCCCTTCTACTTCCTGGGTGTCTCTCTATCTGTCTACCAACTCCCTCTTACTCTATATGAGTTGTTTTTTCTCATGATCACTCCCTGTCAACTGGTTACTTGTTCTGCTTTTAGACCTATGGTTGACTTTATTTAGTGTACAATAAGCAGAAATCCCTTTGAATTAAAGATGTGTGCAAAGGCTGAGCCACACCACAACTAGAAACAGGTTTTTTTTTTTTCAGGAAGCAACAGAATCTTGTGGTTCACAGTGGGATCAAATACTTTGCAATACATCATCACATCAGCTTCCACACAAGGACCATTGGACCTAGCCTGCTTGGTATTTTGATGCTGCTGGCATTTTCTGTATTAAGTGATAATGCTGAGAAGCAGGATAAGTGCTCCTTGAAGCTCATCACAGATTCAGGGTCTGGATGCCCAATCTTCGTCAGTGTGACTCCATGTTGAAGTGTGTAGGAATGATGTCATTATGCAGGTGAAAGCAGGTACAAGATAGAACGTGGCCTGTCATAGGAACAGAATGAAGGATGGGTGGGAGCGAAGTTTTACAGAGGATGAGGATACGGGAGAGAGGAAAGCAGCCAAGAAAACACGAAGGTGTATATTAAGATTCCTCTCTGCACATTTACAGGATGTTATGAATATTCTTAAGGGATAGAGATGTATGTCTAGATGAGCAAATTATATATTATCAATTGGATCAGAGGTTATTGTGTTGTGTATTCTTTTTTTGTTAACTATTTTGTGTTTATTGTATTTTTTACATATAGGCAAGCTGGATGTTTTTATAACTTTACATTATGAAAATACCCATCTAATATGGGTACTTTTTTTAATTTATTTAATACTTAATAATAATTCTTTGGTTTCCGGGCAAACATCCCCCTCCCCCTTCCCCTTCCTTATGGGTGTTCCCCTCCCCACCCTCCCCCCATTGCCGCCCTCCCCCCAACAGTCTAGTTCACTAGGGGTTCAGTCTTAGCAGGACCCAGGGCTTCCCCTTCCACTGGTGCTCTTACTAGGATATTCATTGCTACCTATGAGGTCAGAGTCCAGGGTCAGTCCATGTATAGTCTTTAGGTAGTGGCTTAGTCCCTGGAAGCTCTGGTTGCTTGGCATTGTTGTACATATGGGGTCTCGAGCCCCTTCAAGCTCTTCCAGTTCTTTCTCTGATTCCTTCAACGGGGGTCCTATTCTCAGTTCAGTGGTTTGCTGCTGCCATTCGCCTCTGTATTTGCTGTATTCTGGCTGTGTCTCTCAGGAGCGATCTACATCTGGCTCCTGTCAGTCTGCACTTCTTTGCTTCATCCATCTTGTCTAATTGGGTGGCTGTATATGTATGGGCCACATGTGGGGCAGGCTCTGAATGGGTGTTCCTTCAGTCTCTGTTTTAATCTTTGCCTCTCTCTTCCCTGCCATGGGTATTCTTGTTCCCCTTTTAGAGAAGGAGTGAAGCATTCACATTTTGATCATCCGTCTTGAGTTTCATTTGTTCTAGGCATCTAGGGTAATTCAAGCATTTGGGCTAATAGCCACTTATCAGTGAGTGCATACCATGTATGTCTTTCTGTGATTGGGTTAGCTCACTGAGGATGATATTTTCCATTTCCAACCATTTGCCTACGAATTTCATAAAGCCGTTGTTTTTGATAGCTGAGTAATATTCCATTGTGTAGCTGTACCACATTTTCTGTATCCATTCCTCTGTTGAAGGGCATCTGGGTTCTTTCCAGCTTCTGGCTATTATACATAAGGTAGCGATGAACATAGTGGAGCACGTGTCTTTTTTATATGTTGGGGCATCTTTTGGGTATATGCCCAAGAGAGGTATAGCTGAATCCTCAGGCAGTTCAATGTCCAATTTTCTGAGGAACCTCCAGACTGATTTCCAGAATTGTTGTACCAGTCTGCAATCCCACCAACAATGGAGGAGTGTTCCTCTTTCTCCACATCCTCGCCAGCATCTGCTGTCGCCTGAGTTTTTGATCTTAGCCATTCTCACTGGTGTGAGGTGAAATCTCAGGGTTGTTTGTTTTGATTTGCATTTCCCTTATGACTAAAGATGTTGAACATTTCTTTAGGTGTTTCTCAGCCATTCAGCATTCCTCAGCTGTGAATTGTTTGTTTAGCTCTGAACCCCATTTTTAATAGGGTTATTTTTCTCCCTGCGGTCTAACTTCTTGAGTTCTTTGTATATTTTGGATATAAGGCCTCTATCTGTTGTAGGATTGGTAAAGATCTTTTCCCAATCTGTTGGTTGCCGTTTTGTCCTAACCACAGTGTCCTTTGCCTTACAGAAGCTTTGCAGTTTTATGAGATCACATTTGTCGATTCTTGATCTTAGAGCATAAGCCATTGGTGTTTTGTTCAGGAAATTTTTTCCAGTGCCCATGTGTTCCAGATGCTTCCCTAGTTTTTCTTCTATTAGTTTGAGTGTATCAGGTTTGATGTGGAGGTCCTTGATCCACTTGGACTTAAGCTTTGTACAGGGTGATAAGCATGGATCAATCTGCATTCTTCTACATGTTGACCTCCAGTTGAACCAGCACCATTTGCTGAAAATGCTATCTTTTTTCCATTGGATGGTTTTGGCTCCTTTGTCAAAAATCAAGTGACCATAGGTGTGTGGGTTCACTTCTGGGTCTTCAATTCTATTCCATTGGTCTATCTGTCTGTCTCTGTACCAATACCATGCAGTTTTTATCACTATTGTTCTGTAATACTGCTTGAGTTCAGGGATAGTGATTCCCCCAGAAGTCCTTTTATTGTTGAGGATAGTTTTAGCTATCCTGGGTTTTTTGTTATTCCAGATGAATTTGCAAATTGTTCAATCTAACTCTTTGAAGAATTGGATTGGTATTTTGATGGGGATTGCATTGAATCTGTAGATCGCTTTTGGTAAAATGGCCATTTTTACTATATTAATCCTGCCAATCCATGAGCATGGGAGATCTTTCCATCTTCTGAGGTCTTCTTCAATTTCTTTCTTCAGTGTCTTGAAGTTCTTATTGTACAGATCTTTTACTTGCTTGGTTAAAGTAACACCGAGGTACTTTATATTATTTGGGTCTATTATGAAGGGTGTCGTTTCCCTAATTTCTTTCTCGGCTTGTTTCTCTTTTGTGTAGAGGAAGGCTACTGATTTATTTGAGTTAATTTTATACCCAACCACTTTGCTGAAGTTGTTTATCAGCTTTAGTAGTTCTCTGGTGGAACTTTTGGGATCACTTAAATAAACTATCATATCATCTGCAAATAGTGATATTTTGACTTCTTCTTTTCCTATCTGTATCCCCTTGACCTCCTTTTGTTGTCTGATTGCTCTGGCTAGAACTTCAAGAACTATATTGAATAAGTAGGGAGAGAGTGGGCAGCCTTGTCTAGTCCCTGATTTTAGTGGGATTGCTTCAAGTTTTTCTCCATTTAGTTCAATGTTAGCAACTGGTTTGCTGTATATGGCTTTTACTATGTTTAGGTATGGGCCTTGAATTCCTATTCTTTCCAGGACTTTTATCATGAAGGGGTGTTGAATTTTGTCAAATGCTTTCTCAGCATCTAATGAAATGATCATGTGGTTTTGTTCTTTCAGTTTGTTTATATAATGGATCACGTTGATGGTTTTCCATATATTAAACCATCCCTGCATGCCTGGGATGAAGCCTACTTGATCATGGTGGATGATTGTTTTGATGTGCTCTTGAATTCGGTTTGCCAGAATTTTATTGAGTATTTTTGCATCGATATTCATAAGGAAAATTGGTCTGAAGTTCTCTTTCTTTGTTGTGTCTCTGTGTGGTTTAGGTATAAGAGTAATTGTGGCTTCGTAGAAGGAATTCGGTAGTGCTCCATCTGTTTCAATTTTGTGGAATAGTTTGGATAATATTGGTATGAGGTCTTCTATGAAGGTTTGATAGAATTCTGCACTAAACCCATCTGGACCTGGGCTCTTTTTGGTTGGGAGACCTTTAATGACTGCTTCTATTTCCTTAGGAGTTATGGGGTTGTTTAACTGGTTTATCTGTTCCTGATTTAACTTCGATACCTGGTATCTGTCTAGGAAATTGTCCATTTCCTGAAGATTTTCAAGTTTTGTTGAATATAGGTTGTTATAGTAAGATCTGATGATTTTTTGAATTTCCTCTGAATCTGTAGTTATGTCTCCCTTTTCATTTCTGATTTTGTTAATTTGGACGCGCTCTCTGTGTCCTCTCGTTAGTCTGGCTAAGGGTTTATCTATCTTGTTGATTTTCTCAAAGAACCAACTTTTGGTTCTGTTGATTCTTTCTATGGTCCTTTTTGTTTCTACTTGGTTGATTTCAGCTCTGAGTTTGATTATTTCCTGCCTTCTACTCCTCCTGGGTGTATTTGCTTCTTTTTGTTCTACAGCTTTTAGGTGTGCTCTCAAGCTGCTGACATATGCTCTTTCCTGTTTCTTTCTGCAGGCACTCAGCGCTATGAGTTTTCCTCTTAGCACAGCTTTCATTGTGTCCCATAAGTTTGGGTATGTTGTACCTTCATTTTCATTAAATTCTAAAAAGTTTTTAATTTCTTTCTTTATTTCTTCCTTGACCAGGTTATCATTGAGTAGAGCACTGTTCAATTTCCACGTATATGTGGGCATTCTTCCCTTATTGTTATTGAAGACCAGTTTTAGGCCGTGGTGGTCCGATAGCACGCATGGGATTATTTCTATCTTTCTGTACCTGTTGAGGCCCGTTTTTTGACCAACTATATGGTCAATTTTGGAGAAAGTACCATGAGGAGCTGAGAAGAAGGTATATCCTTTTGCTTTAGGATAGAATGTTCTATAAATATCCGTTAAGTCCATTTGGCTCATGACTTCTCTTAGTCTGTCGACATCACTGTTTAATTTCTGTTTCCATGATCTGTCCATTGATGAGAGTGGGGTGTTGAAATCTCCCACTATTATTGTGTGAGGTGCAATGTGTGTTTTGAGCTTTAGTAAGGTTTCTTTTACGTATGTAGGTGCCCTTGTATTTGGGGCATAGATATTTAGGATTGAGAGTTCATCTTGGTGGATTTTTCCTTTGATGAATATGAAGTGTCCTTCCTTATCTTTTTTGATGACTTTTAGTTGAAAATTGATTTTATTTGACATTAGAATGGCTACTCCAACTTGCTTCTTCTGACCATTTGCTTGGAAAGTTGTTTTCCAGCCTTTCACTTTGAGGTAGTGTCTGTCTTTGTCTCTGAGGTGTGTTTCCTGTAGGCAGCAGAATGCAGGGTCCTCGTTGCGTATCCAGTTTGTTAATCTATGTCTTTTTATTGGGGAGTTGAGGCCATTGATGTTGAGAGATATTATGGAATAGTGATTATTGCTTCCTGTTATATTCATATTTGGATGTGAGGTTATGTTTGTGTGCTTTTCTTCTCTTTGTTTTGTTGCCAAGACGATTAGTTTCTTGCTTCTTCTAGGGTATAGCTTGCCTCCTTATGTTGGGCTTTACCCTTTATTATCCTTTGTAGTGCTGGATTTGTAGAAAGATATTGTGTAAATTTGGTTTTGTCATGGAATATCTTGGTTTCTCCATCTATGTTAATTGAGAGTTTTGCAGGATACAGTAACCTGGGCTGGCATTTGTGTTCTCTTAGGGTCTGTATGACATCTGTCCAGGATCTTCTGGCCTTCATAGTCTCTGGTGAAAAGTCTGGTGTGATTCTGATAGGTCTGCCTTTATATGTTACTTGACCTTTTTCCCTTACTGCTTTTAATATTCTTTCTTTATTTTGTGCGTTTGGTGTTTTGACTATTATGTGACAGGAGGTGTTTCTTTTCTGGTCCAATCTATTTGGAGTTGTGTAGGCTTCTTGTATGCCTATGGGTATCTCTTTTTTTAGGTTAGGGAAGTTTTCTTCTATGATTTTGTTGAAGATATTTACTGGTCCTTTGAGCTGGGAGTCTTCACTCTCTTCTATACCTATTATCCTTAGGTTTGATCTTCTCATTGTGTCCTGGATTTCCTGTATGTTTTGGACCAGTAGCTTTTTCTGCTTTACATTATCTTTGACTGTTGAGTTGATGATTTCTATGGAATCTTCTGCTCCCGAGATTCTCTCTTCCATCTCTTGTATTCTGTTGGTGAAGCTTGTATCTATGGCTCCTTGTCTCTTCTTTTGGTTTTCTATATCCAGGGTTGCTTCCATGTGTTCTTTCTTGATTGCTTCTATTTCCATTTTTAATTCCTTCAACTGTTTGATTGTGTTTTCCTGGAATTCTTTCAGGGATTTTTGCAATTCCTCTCTGTAGGCTTTTACTTGTTTATTAATGTTTTCCTGTGTTTCTCTAAGGGAGTTCTTCACGTCTTTCTTGAAGTCCTCCAGCATCATGATCAAATATGATTTTGA
The DNA here is from genome assembly GCF_021556685.1 of Rattus norvegicus. Taxonomy (NCBI): domain Eukaryota; kingdom Metazoa; phylum Chordata; class Mammalia; order Rodentia; family Muridae; genus Rattus; species Rattus norvegicus. Next base: position 39,262,632 of record NC_141543.1, on the reverse strand, counting down.
AACTAGATCTTGCTTTTCTGGTGTGTTTGGATATTCCATGTTTATTTTGGTGGGAGAATTGGGCTCCGATGATGCCATGTAGTCTTGGTTTCTGTTGCTTGGATTCCTGCACTTGCCTCTCGCCATCAGATTATCTCTAGTGTTACTTTGTTCTGCTATTTCTGACAGTGGCTAGACTGTCCTATAAACCTGTGTGTCAGGAGTGCTGTAGACCTGTTTTCCTGTTTTCTTTCAGCCAGTTATGGGGACAGAGTGTTCTGCTTTCGGGCGTGTAGTTTTTCCTCTCTACAGGTCTTCAGCTCTTCCTGTGGGCCTGTGTCTTGAGTTTACCAGGCAGGTCACTTGCAGCAGAAAAGTTGGTCTTACCTGTGGTCCTGAGGCTCAAGTTTGCTCATGGGGTACTGCCTAAGTCCTCTCCGCGGCGGCAGCAACCGGGAAGATCTGCGCCGCTCTTTACGGGAGCCTCCGTGCTCCAGGGTTCCAGATGGCGTTTGGTGTTTTCCTCTGGCGTCTGGATGTGTGCAGAGTGCAGTCTCTTCTGGTTTCCCAGGCGTGTCTGCCTCTCTGTAGGTTTAGCTCTCCCTCCCATGGGATTTGGGTGCAGAGAACTGTTTATCCGGTCTGTTTCCTTCAGGTTCCGGTGGTGTCTCAGGCGCAGGGGTCCTGCCGCTCCTGGGCCCTCCCCTACGGGAACCCAGAGGCCTTATACAGTTTCCTCTTGGGCCAGGGATGTGGGCAGGTTTGGGCAGTGTTGGTGGTCTCCTCCGCTCTGCAGCCTCAGGAGTGCCCACCTGACCAGGCGGTGAGGTCTCTCTCCCACGGGGTTTGGGAGCAGAGAGCTGTTGTGTATTCTTTCATGTGACAATTTAATTGAGTTCAAGAGAGTGTGTGGTGGCAGGACACTGGGCGATGTTGCTATGTCTCCCTTTTCATTTCTGATTTTGTTAATTTGCCCTCTGGTTAGTCTTGCTACGGGTTTATCTATCTTGTTGATTTTCTCAAAGAACCAGCTTTTGGTTCTGTTGATTCTTTGTAAAGTCCTATTTGTTTCTACTTGGTTGATTTCAGGCCTGAGTTTAACTATTTCCTGTGTTCTATTCCTCTTGGACTTATTTGCTTCTTTTTGTTCTAAAGCTTTTAGGTGTGCTGTCAAGCTGCTGATGTATGGTCTCTCCTGTTTCTCTCTGCAGGCACTCAGAGCTATGAATTTTCCTCTTAGCTCCAGGTTTCATTGGGTCCCATAAGTTTGGGTATGTTGTACCTTCATTTTCATTAAATTCTAAGAAGTCTTTAATTTCTTTCTTTATTTCTTCCTTGATCAAGTTATCATTGAGTAGAGCATTGGTCAACTTCTATGTGCTTTGGGCGTTCTTTCCTTATTATTGTTATTGAAGACCAGCCTTAGTCCGTGGTGATCTGATATGATGCATTGGATTATTTCTACCTTTCTGTATCTGTTGAGAACTGTTTTGTGACCAATTATATGGTCAATTTTGGAGAAGGTACCATGAGGTGGTGAGAAGAAGGTATATCCTTTTGTTTTAGGATGGAATGTTCTAAAAATATCCATTAAATCCATTTGGTTCATAACTTCTGTCCGCCTAGGTCTCTGTTTAATTTCTGTTTCCATGATCTGTCCATTGATGAGAGTGGGGTGTTGAAATCTCCTACTATTAGTGTGTGAGGTGCAATGTGTGCTTTGAGCTTTAATAAGGTTTCTTTTATGAATGTAGGTGCCCTTGTATTTGAAGCATAGATATTCAGGATTGAGAGTTCATCTTGGTTGATTTTTCCTTTGATGAATATGAAGTGTCCTTCCTTATCTTTTTTGATGACTTTTGATTGAAAGTCAATTTTATTCGATATTAGAATGGCTATTCCAGCTTGCTTCTTCAGACCATTGGATTGGAAAGTGGTTTTCTAGCCTTTTATTCTGAGGTAGTGTCTGTCTTTTTCTCTGAGATGTATTTCCTGTAAGCAACAAAATGCTGAGTCTTCTTTCTGTATCCAGTCTGTTAATCTGTGTCTTTTTATTGGAGAACTGAGTCCATTGATGTTGAGAGATATTAAGGAATAGTGATTGTTGCTTACTGTTATTTTCATATGTTATTTTCAGCTGGGATTATGTTTGTGTGCTTCTCTTCTTTTGGTTTTGTTGCAAGGAGATTACTTTCTTGCTTTTTCTAGGGTGTAGTTTCCCTCCTTTTGTTGGGTTTTTTCCATTTATTATCCTTTGTAGGGCTGGATTTGTAAAAAGATATTGTGTAAATTTGGTTTTGTCATGGAATATCTTTGTTTCTCCCTCAATGTTGATTGATAATTTTGCTGGATATAGTAGCATGGGCTAGCATTTGTGTTCTCTTAGGGTCTGTATGACATCTGTTCAGAATCTTCTGTCTTTCATAGTCTCTGGTGAGAAGTCTGGTATAATTCTGATAGGTCTGTCTTTATATGTTACTTGATCTTTTTCCCTTACTGTTTTTAATATACTTTTTTTGTTTTGTGCATTTGGTATTTTGATTATTATGTGACGTGAGGAATGTCTTTTCTGGTCCAGTCTATTTAGAGTTCTGTAGGCTTCTTGTATGTTTATGGGCATCTCTTTCTTTAGGTTAGGGAATTTTTCTTCTATGATTTTGTTGAAGATATTTACTGGCCCTTTAAGTTGGGAGTCTTCACTCTCTTCTATACCTATTATCCTTAGGTTTGACCTTCTCACTGTGTTCTGGATTTCTGGTATGTTTTGGGCTAGGCGCTTTTTCTGTTTTACATTATTTCTGACAGTTATGTCGATGTTTTCTATGGTATCTTCTGCTCCTGAGATTCTCTCTTCTATCTCTTGTATTCTGTTGGTGATGCTTGTATCTATGACTCCTGATCTCTTCCCTAGGTTTGCTATCTCCAGGGTTGTCTCCCTTTGTGCTTTTTATATTGTTTCTATTTCCATTTTTAACTCCTGGTGGTTTTGTTCATTTTCTTCTCCTGTTTTGTTGTGTTTTCCTGTAGTTCTTTAAGGGATTTTTGTGTTTCCACTTTGAGGGCTTCTATTTGTTTACTTGTGTTGTCCTACATTTCCTTAAGGGAGTTATTTATGACCTTCTAAAGTCCTCCATCATCATGATAAAATGTGATTTTTAAATCTAAATCTTGCTTTTCCAGTGTCTTTGGATATCCAGTGTTTCCTTTGGTGGGAGAACTGGGCTCTGATGATGCCAAGTAATCTTTGTTTCTGTTGCTTGGGTTCCTGTGCTTGCCTCTCACCATCAGGTTGTCTCTAGTGTTAGCTTGTCTTGCTCTTTCTGATGGTGGATTGATCCTCCTGTGGGCCTGTGTGTCAGCACTCCTGTAGACCTGTTTTCCTGTTTTCTTTTAGTCAGTTATGGGAACAAAGTGTTCTGCTCTCAGGTGTATTGCACTCCTTGTGGCTAGCTTTCAGCTCTCTGCAAGGGCAGCACCTGGAAGAGTCCTGCCCCTACTGCTCCTGGGTCCCTGTGCACAGGGAGCACAAATGGCTCTAGGAGTTTTCCTCTTGACTCAGGAATGTGGGCAGAGAGTAGTCCCCCTGTTCTTTCAGGAGTGTCCAAACTTCTGAGGGTTTAGCTCTCCCAAACCCCACAGGATTTGGGTGCAGGCAGCTGTTTGACGGCTTCAATTCAGATCTGGGCGCAGATCTAGACCACGGGGCTCCTGCAGCTTACTGCTCCTACATTCCTGTGCCCAGAGGCAATATGCAGTTTTCTCTTGGGCCAGGGATGTGGACAAAGGTGGGCAGAAGTGTCAGTGTGTCCTGCCCTGCAGTCTCAGGATTGCCCAAACTTCTATGTGTTCAGTTCTCTCTCCCACGGGATTTGGGAGCAGGGAGCTGTGGGCCAGGATCAGATAAGTTCCTACCATAGCCCAAAACCTACTTTTTTTTTAAATGTGAAGTATGATTTCTTTTTATTTTTTTTCCGGAGTTGAGGACCGAACCCAGGGCCTTGCACTTGCTAGGCAAGTGCTCTACCACTGAGCTAAATCCCCAACCGAAAAGCTACTTTTTAAACAAGTTTTGTTTAGAAACTCTTTTAGGATACTCATATTCCTTTTAACATGGGCTCCACGGGAATTTTGGGTTAAAAATACTAGTTAGACAAGAGAAGCTGCTTGCTTCTTAATGACAGGTATAACTAAAAAGTGCTTCAATTTGAGACTACAGAGATTATCTGAATCACCTGAAGATTTTCACCTAAGTTCAGAACTTAAGGAAAATTAGTCACTGAGTACAAGTATACAGTGGTAATAGAAGTCTGTACACCAGGCAGAGTAAATATAGACATACATTATAGAAGTTATTAATAAATAAAAATCTGAGGCTCTGGGTAGAGAGCTTGACAGATCGATATATTTTGGGCTAAAGTTCTGGATTTATAAGTTGCTTACTTATTGGTATTAGAATTGATAGAAGGAGCAGGAGTCCCAATCTCGCGCTCCCTGCCTCCAGATCACTGCTCCCAAACCCCGTGGGAAAGAGAGATCACCGCCTGGACAGGTGGGCACGCCTGAGACTGCAGAGCGGAAGAGACCAACAACACTACCACCCATGCCCACATCCCTGGCCCAAGAGGAAACTGTATACGGCCTCTGGGTTCCCGTGGAGGAGGGCCCAGGAGCAGCAGGTCCGCTGCGTCTGAGACACTGCCGGAACCTGAATGGACCGACCGGATAAACAGTTCTCTGCACCCAAATCCCGTGGGAGGGAGAGCTAAACCTTCAGAGAGGCAGACACGCCTGGGAAACCAGAAGAGACTACACTCTGCCCACATCTCTGACTCCAGAGGAAAACACCAAATGCCATCTGGAACCCTGGTGCACGGAAGCTCACAGAAAGGGGGGCGCAGATCTTCCTGGTTGCTGCCGCCGCGAAGAGCTCATAAGCAACACACCATGAGCAAACTTGAGCCTCAGGACCACAGGTAAGACAAACCTTCCAGCTCCAAGCTACCTGCCTGGTGAACTCAAGACACAGGCCCACAGGAACAGCTAAAGACCTGTAGATAGGAAAAACTACACGCCCGAAAGCAGAACACTCTGTCCCCATAACAGGCTGAAAGAAAACAGGAAAACAGGTCTACAGCACTCCTGACACACAGGCTTATAGGACAGTCTAGCCACTGTCAGAAATAGCAGAACAAAGTAACACTAGAGATAATCTGATGGCGAGAGGCAAGCGCAGGAACCCAAGCAACAGAAACCAAGACTACATGGCATCATCGGAGCCCGATTCTCCCACCAAAGCAAACACGGAATATCCAAACACACCAGAAAAGCAAGATCTAGTTTCAAAATCGTATTTGATCATGATGCTGGAGGACTTCAAGAAAGACGTGAAGAACTCCCTTAGAGAAACACAGGAAAACATAAATAAACAAGTAGAAGCCTACAGAGAGGAATCCCAAAAATCCCTGAAAGAATTCCAGGAAAACACAATCAAACAGTTGAAGGAATTAAAAATGGAAATAGAAGCAATCAAGAAAGAACACATGGAAACAACCCTGGATATAGAAAACCAAAGGAAGAGACAAGGAGCCATAGATACAAGCATCACCAACAGAATACAAGAGATAGAAGAGAGAATCTCGGGAGCAGAAGATTCCATAGAAATCATCAACTCAACAGTCAAAGATAATGTAAAGTGGAAAAAGCTACTGGTCAAAAACATAAAGGAAATCCAGGACACAATGAGAAGATCTATACCTAAGGATAATAGGTATAGAAGAGAGTGAAGACTCCCAGCTCAAAGGACCAGTAAATATCTTCAACAAAATCATAGAAGAAAACTTCCCAAACCTAAAAAAAGAGATACCCATAAGCATACAAGTAGCCTACAGTACTCCAAATAGATTGGACCAGAAAAGAAACACCTCCCGTCACATAATAATCAAAACACCAAATGCACAAAATAAAGAAAGAATATTAAAAGCAGTAAGGGAAAAAGGTCAAGTAACATATAAAGGCAGACCTATCAGAATCACACCAGATTTTCGCCAGAGACTATGAAAGCCAGAAGATCCTGGACAGATGTCATACAGACCCTAAGAGAACACAAATGCCAGCCCAGGTTACTGTATCCTGCAAAACTCTCAATTAACATTGATGGAGAAACCAAGATATTCCATGACACAACCAAATTAACACAATATCTTTTTACAAATCCAGCACTACAAAGTATAATAAATGGTAAAGCCCAACATAAGGAGGCAAGCTATACCCTAGAAGAAGCAAGAAACTAATCGTCTTGGCAACAAAACAAAGAGAAGAAAAGCACACAAACATAACCTCACATCCAAATATGAATATAACAGGAAGCAATAATCACTATTCCATAATATCTCTCAACATCAATGGCCTCAACTCCCCAATAAAAAGACATAGATTAACAAACTGGATACGCAACGAGGACCCTGCATTCTGCTGCCTACAGGAAACACACCTCAGAGACAGAGACAGACACTACCTCAAAGTGAAAGGCTGGAAAACAACTTTCCAAGCAAATGGTCAGAAGAAGCAAGCTGGAGTAGCCATTATAATATCAGATAAAATCATTTTTCAACTAAAAGTCATCAAAAAAGATAAGGAAGGACACTTCATATTCATCAAAGGAAAAATCCACCAAAATGAACTCTCAATCCTAAATATCTATGCCCCAAATACAAGGGCACCTACATACGTAAAAGAAACCTTACTAAAGCTCAAAACACACATTGCACCTCACACAATAATAATAGGAGATTTCAACACCCCACTCTCATCAATGGACAGATCATGGAAACAGAAATTAAACAGAGACGTAGACAGACTAAGAGAAGTCATGAACCAAATGGACTTAACAGATATTTATAGAACATTCTATCCTAAAGCAAAAGGATATACCGTCTTCTCAGCTCCTCACGGAACTTTCTCCAAAATTGACCATATAGTTGGTCAAAAAACGGGCCTCAACAGGTACAGAAAGATAGAAATAATCCCATGCGTGCTATCAGACCACCACAGCCTAAAGCTGGTCTTCAATAACAATAAGGGAACAATGCCCACATATACGTGGAACTTGAACAATGCTCTACTCAATGATAACCTGGTCAAGGAAGAAATAAAGAAAGAAATTAAAGACTTCTTAGAATTTAATGGAAATGAAGGTACAACATACCCAAACTTATGGGACACAATGAAAGCTGTGCTAAGAGGAAAACTCATAGCTCTGAGTGCCTGCAGAAAGAAACAGGAGAGAGCATATGTCAGCAGCTTGACAGCACACCTAAAAGCTCTAGAACAAAAAGAAGCAAATACACCCAGGAGGAGTAGAAGGCAGGAAATAATCAAACTCAGAGCTGAAATCAACCAAGTAGAAACAAAAAGGACCATAGAAAGAATCAACAGAACCAAAAGTTGGTTCTTTGAGAAAATCAACAAGATAGATAAACCCTTAGCCAGACTAACGAGGGGACACAGAGAGTGTGTCCAAATTAACAAAATCAGAAATGAAAAGGGAGACATAACTACAGATTCAGAGGAAATTCAAAAAATCATCAGATCTTACTATAAAAGCCTATATTCAACAAAACTTGAAAATCTGCAGGAAATGGACAATTTCCTAGACAAATACCAGGTACCGAAGTTAAATCAGGAACAGATAAACCAGTTAAACAACCCCATAACTCCTAAGGAAATAGAAGCAGTCATTAAAGGTCTCCCAACCAAAAAGAGCCCAGGTCCAGACGGGTTTAGTGCAGAATTCTATCAGACCTTCATAGAAGACCTCATACCAATATTATCCAATCTATTCCACAAAATTGAAACGGATGGAGCACTACCGAATTTCTTCTATGAAGTCACAATTACTCTTATACCTAAACCACACAAAGACCCAACAAAGAAAGAGAACTTCAGACCAATTTCCCTTATGAATATCGACACAAATACTCAATAAAGTTCTGGCAAACCGAATCCAAGAGCACATCAAAACAATCATCCATCATGATCAAGTAGGCTTCATCCCAGGCATGCAGGGATGGTTTAATATACGGAAAACCATCAACGTGATCCATTATATAAACAAACTGAAAGAACAAAACCACATGATCATTTCATTAGACGCTGAGAAAGCATTTGACAAAATTCAACACCCCTTCATGATAAAAGTCCTGGAAAGAATAGGAATTCAAGGCCCATACCTAAACATAGTAAAAGCCATATACAGCAAACCAGTTGCTAACATTAAACTAAATGGAGAGAAACTTGAAGCAATCCCACTAAAATCAGGGACTAAACAAGGCTGCCCACTCTCTCCCTACTTATTCAATATAGTTCTTGAAGTTTTAGCCAGAGCAATCAGACAACAAAAGGAAATCAAGGGGATACAGATTGGTAAAGAAGAAGTCAAAATATCACTATTTACAGATGATATGATAGTATATTTAAGTGATCCCAAAATTTCCACCAGAGAACTACTAAAGCTGATAAACAACTTCAGCAAAGTGGCTGGGTATAAAATTAACTCAAATAAATCAGTAGCCTTCCTCTACACAAAAGAGAAACAAGCCGAGAAAGAAATTAGGGAAACGACACCCTTCATAATAGACCCAAATAATATAAAGTACCTCGGTGTGACTTTAACCAAGCAAGTAAAAGATCTGTACAATAAGAACTTCAAGACACTGAAGAAAGAAATTGAAGAAGACCTCAGAAGATGGAAAGATCTCCCATGCTCATGGATTGGCAGGATTAATATAGTAAAAATGGCCATTTTACCAAAAGCGATCTACAGATTCAATGCAATCCCCATCAAAATACCAATCCCATTCTTCAAAGAGTTAGACTGAACAATTTGCAAATTCATCTGGAATAACAAAAAACCCAGGATAGCTAAAACTATCCTCAACAATAAAAGGACTTCTGGGGGAATCACTATCCCTGATCTCAAGCAGTATTACAGAGCAATAGTGATAAAAACTGCATGGTATTGGTACAGAGACAGACAGATAGACCAATGGAATAGAATTGAAGACCCAGAAATGAACCCTCACACCTATGGGCACTTGATTTTTGACAAAGGAGCCAAAACCATCCAATGGAAAAAAGATAGCATTTTCAGCAAATGGTGCTGGTTCAACTGGAGGTCAACATGTAGAAGAATGCAGATTGATCCATGCTTATCACCCTGTACAAAGCTTAAGTCCAAGTGGATCAAGGACCTCCACATCAAACCTGATACACTCAAACTAATAGAAGAAAAACTAGGGAAGCATCTGGAACACATGGGCACTGGAAAAAAATTTCCTGAACAAAACACCAATGGCTTATGCTCTAAGATCAAAAATCGACAAATGGGATCTCATAAAACTGCAAAGCTTCTGTAAGGCAAAAGACACTGTGGTTAGGACAAAACGACAACCAACAGATTGGGAAAAGATCTTTACCAATCCTACAACAGATAGAGGCCTTATATCCAAAATATACAAAGAACTCAAGAAGTTAGACCGCAGGGAGACAAATAACCCTATTAAAAAATGGGAATGCCGAATGGCTGAGAAACACCTAAAGAAATGTTCAACATCTTTAGTCATGAGGGAAATGCAAATCAAAACAACCCTGAGATTTCACCTCACACCAGTGAGAATGACTAAGATCAAAAACTCAGGTGACGGGGTCGGGGATTTAGCTCAGTGGTAGAGCGCTTGCCTAGGAAGCGCAAGGCCCTGGGTTCGGTCTCCAGCTCCGAAAAAAAAAAGAACCAAAAAAAAAAAAAAAAAAAACTCAGGTGACAACAAATGCTGGGGAGGATGTGGAGAAAGAAGAACTCTCCTCCTTGTTGGTGGGATTGCAGACTGGTAAAACCATTCTGGAAATCAGTCTGGAGGTTCCTCAGAAAATTGGACACTGAACTACCTGAGGATCCAGCTATACCTCTCTTGGGCATATACCCACAAGATGCCCCAACATATAACAAAGACACAAGCTCCACTATGTTCATAGCAGCCTTATTTATAATAGCCAGAAGCTGGAAAGAACCCAGATGCCCTTCAACAGAGGAATGGATACAGAAAATGTGGTACATCTACACAATGGAATATTACTCAGCTATCAAAAACAATGACTT